>NW_019946673.1:59897-66287 GCF_002910315.2 Salvelinus sp. IW2-2015
AGACCTGACATGTAGAGACCTGACATGTAGACCTGACATGTAACAGGAGACCTGACATGTAACAGTAGACCTGACATTAGACCTGACTGAACAGTAGACCTGACATGTAACAGGTAGACCTGACATGTAACAGACGCTCATGTACAGTGGACCTGACATGTAACAGTAGACCTGACATGTAACAATAGACTGACATGTACAGTAGACCTGACATGTAGACCTACATGTAACAGTAGACCTGACATGTAACAGTAGACCTGACATTTAACAGTAGACCTGAACATGTGACCTGACATGTAACAGTGGACCTGACATGTAACAGTAGACCTGACAGTAACAGTAGACCTGACATGTGAACAGTAGACCTGACATGTAACAGTAGACCTGACGTGTAACCGACATGAACAGTAACCTGACATGTAAACAGTAGACCTGACATGTAACAGTAGACCTGACATTTAACAGTAGACCTGACATGTAGACCTGACATTGTAACAGTAGGACCTGACATGCTAGACCTGACATTGTAACAGTAGACCTTGACATGTAACAGTACCTGACAGAGACTAAAACAGTAGACCTGACATGTAACAGTAGACCTGACATGTAACAGTGTAGACCATGTCAGTAGACTGTAACAGTGGACCTGACATGTAAACAGTAGACCTGACATGTAACATGTGGACCTGACATGTAACAGTAGACCTGACATGTAGACCTGACGTATGTAACAGTAGACCTGACATGTAACAGTAGACCTGACATGTAACAGTAGACCGACATGTAACAATTAAGAACCTGACATGTAAACAGTAGACCTGACATGTAGACCTGACATGTAACAGTGACCTGACATGTAACAGTAGACCTGACATGAACAGTGACCTGACATTAACAGTAGACACAGTAGACCTGTACATGTACAGTAGACCTGACATGTAACAGTAGACTGAACATGTAACAGTGGACCTACATTGTAACAGTAGACCTGACATGTAGACCTGACATGTAACAGTAGACCTGACACCTGCATGTAACAGTAACACTGACCACGTTGAACAGTAGACCTGACATGTAACAGTAGACTGACATGATACAGTAGACCTGAACATGTAACAGATAGACCTGACATACGTAACCACATAGACCTGATTTAGTAGACCGACATGTAACTAGCTAACCTGACATGTATACAGTAGAACCTGACATGTTAACAGTAGACCTGACATGTAGACCTACATTAACGTAGATCCTGAAGTACATACTGACATGTAACAGTAGACCTGACATGGACAGTAGAACTGACGTAGGACCTGACATGTAACAGTGACCTGACATGTAACAGTAGACCTGACATTAACAGTTAGACCTGACATTAAGTAGAGCCTGACATGTAGGACCCTGACATGTAACAGTAGACCTGACATGTAGACACTGGAACATGAACAGTAGACCTTGACATGTACTAGACAGTAGACCGACAGTAACAGTAGACCTGACATGTAACAGTAGACCTGACATGTAAACAGTATGACCTGACATTGTAGACCTGACATGTAACAGTGGACGCCTGACATGTAACAAAGTAGACCTGACAGTAACAGTAGACCTGACATTAACAGTAGACCTGACCATTGTAGACCTGGACATGTAACGAAGTAGACCTGACATGTGAAAGTAGACCGACGTTGTACATGTATACCTGACATGTAGACCTGACATGTAACAGTAGACCTGACATGTAACAGTGGACCGACATGTAGACCTGACATGTAACAGTAGACCTGACATGTAACAGTAGACCTGACATGTAGACCTGACATGTAACAGTAGACCTGACATGTAACAGTAACCTGACATTAACAGTAGACCTGACATGTAGACCTGACATGTAGACCTGACATTACAGTAGACCTGACAATGTAACATGTGGACCTGACATGTAGACCTGACATGTAACAGTAGACCTGACATGTAACAGTAGACCTGACAGTCACAGTAGACTACAGTCACAAGACCTGACATGTAACATAGACTGACTGTACAGTAGACCTGACATGAACAGTAGACCTGACATGTAACAGTAGACTGACATGTAACAGGTAACCTGACATGTACACAGTAGACCTGACATGTAACAGTAGACCTGACATGTAGTACCTGACATGTAACAGTAGACCTGACATGTAGACCTGACATGTAGACCTGACATGTACAGAGACCTGACATGAACAGTGGACCTGACATGTAACAGTGACCTGACATGTAACAGTAGACCTGACATGTAACAGTAGACCTGACATGTAAGACCTGGACATGTAACAGTAGACCTGACATGTAAACAGTAGAACTGAATAATCTATATTGGGTAAGACGTACAGGTGTACACCTGTGTCTGTAAGATTATTGGGTCTTGAAGTCCAGGTGTAGACGTGGTTTGAATGAATGTTGAGGCTGGGATAGACTGTCTTATTTAACTATCTCCATGGATTGACCTGGTTTATAAGATAATGTGGTTTAGGGATCCACAAGGCTTACACAGGTAATGGGTCTTGAAGGACGTTTACTGCCCATGCATACCATTTCTGGCAACAAGTTTTGTGGTTGGAAAAAGTGAATGGGGATGGGTAAAATCTCCCTACTCTCCTCCTCCCCGCTGCTCTCCCTCCCTCCCGCTGCGCTCGCAGCCTGCTCGCAGTCTACTTTGCCTGCTCACTGCTCAGACCTCTTCGCTCATCTCCCCCTCCCTGCTTCTTCCCTCCTCTCGTTCCTCCCCTCCCTCCTCTCTCCTCCTCCTTCCTCTCTCGTTCCTCCCCTCTCCCCTCCTCTTCCTCCTCCTTCCTGCTCTCGTTCCTCCCTCTCCCCTTCTTCCTTCCCCGGTTCCTCCTCTCCTGCTCTCGTTCCTGCCTCTCCCCTCCTCTTCCTTCTCCCTGCTCTCGTTCCTGCCTCCTTTCCCTCCTCCCTGCTTCCTTTTTTTATTTAACCTTTATTTAATTAGGCAAGTCAGTTAATTAAGAACAAATTCTTATTTACAATTGATGACCTACCAAAAGGCAGAAGGCCTCCTGTCGGGGCCTTCTACTTCCCACCTCCCTGCTCCTCTCTCTACCTCCTCCCTACTGCCCTTCCTCCCTACTCTCCCAGCTCTCCCTGCTCTCTTCCCTCCTCCTTCCCACTGCCCTTCCTCCCTACTCTCCCAGCTCTCCCTGCTCTCTTCCCCTACCTCCTCCCTACGCTGCCCTTCCTCCCTACTCTCCCAGCTCTCCCTGCTCTCCCCTGCTTCTTCTCTACCTCCTCCCTACTGCCCCTTCCTCCCTACTCTCCCAGCTCTCCCTGCTCTCTTCCCTACCTCCTCCCTACTGCCCCCCTCCCTACTCTCCCAGCTCTCCCTGCTCTCTTCCCTACCTCCTCCCTACTGCCCCTTCCTCCCTACTCTCCCAGCTCTCCCTGCTCTCCCTCCTCCCTACATACCATACAGTATATTGTCCATCATCGTTCCATAATTCTCCACAGATTAAAATATTGTCATCCTGTCAGTATGAGAGGAGGGGGCACGGCGGGGACGTGGTAAATTAATGAATTAACGAAAGTGTGAATGAATTAATAAATTATCGTGTGAGTTATCGAATGTATGTGTGAATGAAGGGATAAAGGATAAACGAATGTGTGAATKAATKAATCAATGAATCAATTTGTGAATGAGTTTCATTGCTAAATCTTAAAATGCTCTTTCTTTTGCAGTTAAACCAACGGTCATAGATGTGGACATCTATGTGAACAGCATTGGACCTGTGTCATCCATAGATATGGTATGATAATAATTATATTATAATTCATTTGTTGTGCAGAATGCAGATTGAAATGTTGAGCCTGTACACACACACACACACATAAACACACACACACATACACTAGAGCTCTGCTACCCAACCAGAGTCCGACGATATACATCGGGTTAGGGCCGGGTAGAGCCTGTTTTTTCATCCATAACGAGCTAGCTTATCATTTAAAAAATACTAAAATGACTTGATTTCTGGACCAGTGTCTGTTTGCTCTGCTGCACCAGCAGTGTACCTCTCCTGATGTGATGTAGTCTACAACATGTGTGTGTCTGATGGTTGTTGCTGATGCTAGCTACTAGTCGCAGTCGTCGCTATGGATACGGAAGAAGTGAAATTGAAACTCAAAATCCCAAATGACATTTTGGAAATCTTTTGATTTAGTTGCTGAAACTAAGATGCCCACTAGCCATGTGAAGTGTCGACCTCCCCCCTCGATTTTGAAATATGATGAGCAAGAGAACCTGCRCTTCCTGTCTCCAGTGTCACGTTGACCGAGGATACAGCGGCCGCCGCGCAACAGGAGCAGGAGCCAGTCAGCAACAAAGCATGACATCATTTCTCTCTGCCCCAAGGCAGTTACTGGCTAAAGTCAAATTAGGAATCACAAACAAATGTGTAGCTTTCTGTAGCAGAATATTAAGGCCTTTCACACAGTTCAAGGAAGTGGTTGTCTTGATTTAGCTCAGGAGCTAATAAACGTGGACTAGTCATGGCCGCATCCCCATTGACACTGTGCCCCCTGACCCCACAAACCATATCACGGAGGTGCCACAAAAATGCTGCTGTWAAGAGGTTTGAGGTGGTTGCCAATATCAACAAAGCAATAGCTGATGTAAATGACTTGGGGGGGGGGGGGGACCGATGATTATCGTAAGGTTAACTACATGGCAATAACCTGCCATTACATTGAGTTCCAGCTGAAAAGCAGAGTACTAACGACAACGATGTTCCCCCCCCAGAAGATGACAAAACATAGTAAGATGAATAATGACTGTGCTTGGTTTTCAATCCGAAAGAGGGGGTGTGGGGACAAATCCATATTAATTCCCATGATTTTGGAACATGACGTTCAACGAGTAGGTTTCCACATACCTTTGGTCATGTAGTATATTTGTACTGAATAGCCCACTGAAAAGTTTTTTGGGGGGAGGCCGCCGTGCCGAAATAGTTAATGTTTTGGATTGGCCTATTTAACCCGTGATTGCTGGTTCTGAATAAGAGTGGTGAAACACAAAACAGATCCACAACAAACAGCAAACTCAAAACTCAAAGCAGAGTAATACATTATTATGATTCATTATTATGATTCATTTTCACCACTCTTATTGGGTGCTCTGGAGCAGGCTTTCATCAAGGATCTCTCTGTACTTTACTCCATTCATCTTTCCCTCGATCCTGACTAGTCTCCCAGTCCCTGCCGTTGAAAAGATCCCCACAGCATGATGCTGCCATCACATTGCTTCACCGTAGGGATGGTGCCAGGTTTCCTCCAGATGTGACGATTGGCATTCAGGCCAAAGATTTCAACCTTGGTTTCATCAGATCAGAGAATCTWGTTTTTGATTGTCTGAGAGTCTTTAGGTTATTTTTGGCAAACTCCAAGTGGGCTGTCATGTGCCTTTTACTGAGGAGTGGCTTTTGTCTGGCCACTCTACCAAATAAATGCAGTTAAAAAACGTGAAAGAAAAGTATAGGCCTGTCGTCACAACCGAATTCTCTTTTGAAAACCAAATGCATGAAAATTGTTCAAAAATCAAAGTAGTGTAGTACGTAGGGAATAGTGCACCGTGGACAGCTTTACAAAACAGAATGAACAGCTTTACAAAACAGATGGACAGCTTTACGAAACAGATGATCGGTGGTATGAGGAGGGCAGCACGGAGGCGTGGCTGGAAGCCCGTGAAGAAACCCAAAATATGTTATTGGGGGGGGGGGGGGGGGGGGGGGGGGGGGGTGGGGGGGGGGGGCAAAAGGGTAGTGTGGCGAGGGCAGGTAGGACACCTGCGCCCACTTCCCATGCTTACTGTGGAGAGCGGGAGTACGGCAGACACCGTGTTACGCAGTAGAGCGCACGGTGTCTCCTGTACGTGTGCATAGCCCGGTGCGGTACATACCAGCTCCTCGATATCGGCCGGGCTAGATTGAGTATTGAGCCGGATGTCATGAAGCCGGCCCAACGCATTGGCACCAGTGCGTCTCCTCGGGCCGGCTTACATGGCACCAGCCTTACGCATGGTGTCCCGATTCGCCTACATAGCCCGGTGCGGGTTATTCCACTCCCCGCACTGGTCGGTGCGACGGGGAGCATACAACCAGGTAAGGTTGGGCAGGCTCAGTGCTCAAGGGAGCCAGTACGCTTGCACGGTCCGGTATATCCGGCGCCACCTTCCCGCCCCAGTCCAGTACCACCAGTGCCTACACACGCACACCAGGCTTCCAGTGCGTCTCCAGAGCCATGTTCCTCTCCACGCACTAGCCCTATGGTGCGTGTCTCCAGCCCGGTACCACCAGTTCCGGCACCACGCACCAAGCCTCCTGTGTGGCGTCC
>NW_019946673.1:71848-88624 GCF_002910315.2 Salvelinus sp. IW2-2015
AACCCGCTCGCCTTGTCGAATCACTACTCCTCCTCTTCGTATGAAGAGAGAGAGGAACACCGTTACAATAGCCTCTGGTCTGAAACACCTCTGGGAGCTACAGTATAGCCCTGGTCTGAAACACCTCTGGAGCTACAGTATAGCCTCTGGTCCGAAACACCTCTGGGAGCTACAGTATAGCCTCTGGTCTGAAACACCTCTGGGAGCCACAGTATAAGCCTCTGGTCTGAAACACCTCTGGGAGCTACAGTATAGCCTCTGGTCTGAAACACCTCTGGGAGCTACAGTATAGCCTCTGGTCTGAAACACCTCTGGGAGCTACAGTATAGCCTCTGGTCTGAAACACCTCTGGGAGCTACAGTATAGCCTCTGGTCTGAAACACCTCTACTACCAATATTAGATATTGCAATAAGAATTTCAGTAACACGGAATTCCGTACCGTGGAGCTCCACTGTATCATTATACCTGCATCTGAATTCAGTATCATGTAGGGATGTTTTGGTAAGCTGTCCATCTGTTTTGTAAAGCTGTCCATCTGTTTTGTAAAGCTGTCCATCTGTTTTGTAAAGCTGTCATCTGTTTTGTAAAGCGTCCATCTGTTTTGTAAAGCTGTCCATCTGTTTTGTAAAGCTGTTCATCTGTTTTGTAAAGCTTTCATCTGTTTTGTAAAGGTCCATCTGTTTTGTAAAGCTGTCCATCTTTTTGTAAAGCTGTCATCTGTTTTGTAAAGCTGCCATCTGTTTTGTAAAGCTGTCCATCTGTTTTGTAAAGCTGTCCATCTGTTTTGTAAAAGCTGTCCATCTGTTTTGTAAACTGTCCATCTGTTTTGTTTAAAGCTGTCCATCTGTTTTGTAAAGCTGTCCATCTGTTTGTAAAGCTGTCCATCTGTTTTGTAAAGCTGGTCATCTGTTTTGTAAAGCTGTTCATCTGTTTCGTAAAGCTGTGCATCTGTTTTGTAAAGCTGTCCATCTGTTTGTAAACTGTCATCTGTTTGTAAAGCTGTTCATCTGTTTTGAAAGCTGTTCATCTGTTTCGTAAAGCTGTCCATCTGTTTGTAAAGCTGTTCATCTGTTTTCGTAAAGCTGTTTCTTGGGCTTTCGCTGCCTCCATCTCCTCACGAGCGCGGCGATATTCCCCAATGTGAGCCCAGTGTCCTTTTCCCTCCAGTATTTCCTCCCAATTCCAGGATTCCTGTGTAGTGGGCCACTGCTCGTACTCACGCTGCTTGGTCCGGGTATGGTGGGTGGTTCTGTAACGGTCGTTTTTAGGTGAGAGATTGGACCAAGGCGCAGCGGGTGATGAATACATAATGATTTATTTAAACAAAGACGAAACACGAAAACACTTTAACAAACTAAAATAAATAAACGATGAAKACAGACCTGGACTAGAGAACTTACATATAACGAAGAACGCACGAACAGGTACAGACTACAAACAAACGATACAGTCCCGTGTGGTACGAACATACAGACACAGGAGACAATCACCCACCAACAAACAGTGAGAACACCCTACCTTAATATGGTTCTCAATCAGAGGAAACGTCAAACACCTGCCTCTAATTGAGAACCATATCAGGCAACACATTAACCCCAACATAGAAACACAAAACATAGACTACCCACCCAGCTCACGTCCTGACCAACTAAACAAAGTAAAACAAAGGAAAAATAAGGTCAGGAACGTGACATAATCTCTCCACAATTAATTTCAAAAGAAATCTTGTAAAAATAGACAAGATCCTGAATACCTGTTTTTACCTGTCCTATTCATGGAAAATTGCCCTGATTAACTCCTTAGTCATATCTCAGTTTATTCACTTATTTATGGTGCGGCCAACTCCTGATGATTCGTTTTTCAAATTATATGAGCAAGAAATATTTTGCTTTATCTGGGACGCTAAACCAGACAAAATAAAACGTGTCTATCTATATAATGAATTTGAATTGGGTGGGTTGAGATTATTAAATATAAAAGCACTAAACCTCTCKAAAAGCTTCACTCATTCAAAAGTTTTATTTGAACCCTAAATGGTTCTCCAGCAGATTACTAAGAAAAGCTCATCCATTGTTTAAAAATTGCCCTTTTGCCTTTGTGCAGATTGCCATGTCTCATTTTCGATTAATTGAAAATGATACTTTTTTCCAAAGTATCTCTCTTTTTCAAACAAGCTTTGCAGAGCTGGCTACAATAAACATTTCATCCCCCTGAAAAGATGGAACAAATATTACAACAAATATTATGGCTGAACTCAAATGTGCTGGTTGATAAAATACCTGTATTTATGGGAAAGATGTTTGAAAAAGGTATTTTGTTCTTAAAGGATATTGTAAATTGGAATGGTAGAGTTATGTCCTTCATGGAGTGATCATATTTGTACGGGAAGGTCTGCTCAATCCAAGAGTACAACCAATTGATTATAGCATTACCCCAAAAAAGGAGGAGGCAGGTGGCAGCGGGAGGAGGTAGGGAACTGGTCTGTCTGCCCAATATAAAGGATCAAAACTGGCGGAGGAATAAACATAGCATAAATAGGAAAGTATACCAGTTTCATTTGAGGACCAGGATGTTGACAACTGTGCCATACAGATTGCAAAATAGTTGGGAAGAGATTTTTGATGTACCGATTCCATGGTACAGGGTGTGTGAGTTAATATATAAAACAACGCAAGATTCAAGACTTCGTGCTTTTCAGCTAAAATGATTATATAGAATTCTTGCCACCAACAAAATGTTGAATATTTGGGGCATAAAATCATTGAAGCTCTGCAGATTTTGTTGTGAGGATACAGAAACTCAACAGCACCCCATATTTAATTTGGCTTCTATTGCCTCACCGTAGCCCTCGTTTCTGTCCTCAGTCAGAACATGGCTGACAAAATGGCAATAGCAGTGTGACTCTAACAACTAGATGTCCCTAGAACAACATAAGTACTGGTTTAAGCCGCAAGACGAATCGGGAAGAGACCGAGGTTCAGTCACATTACTGAATATACCCCCCTTTAAATACTCTTCAAGTAAAACAGTATTTATCTTCAACTCGCAATTCTGTGGATCTTGACATCGATCTAGATCGATTGACAAATGGATGTACGTTACAACAACGCCACTTGGGGCGGTTCTTGGGGCGTGGGGGTCAATTCTAACTTGCGTTGTTGCGCATCTGGGAGGTCACTTCAGTGTTGCGGGGGTTCTCATTCTCTTTGGTGTTGTAGCATTGCGGGACTTGCGTGGTGGGGGTTCATTCTCTTGGTTGTTGGTTGCTTGGGGGTTCTTGGGAGGTGGGGGTCTCCATCTCTACTTGGTTGTATGGCTGCATTCGGGGCATTCTTGGCGGGGTCGGGGGTCCATTCTCCTTGGTAGTGGTTGCATTGGCGGGTTCTTTTGCGGTCCGCGTAGGGGCCGTTCATTCGCTTGGTTGTTGGTGCATTGGGGGGTTCCTTGGTGGGGGGGAGTGGGGGAACTATACACGATTATGTAATATATATTGAATTTATACATCAACACAGACTTTGATGGAGTACTCTTACATCTAGCTGTCTAATCGGAACTGAAAGTCCTCCTAGTGCTTGAGTGACGCTTGAGATATGAAATTGGTGATAAAAACCTACAGCACCGTAGCCTGTGGTGAGTTGTGACCCGATGATCTAGACTAGAATGTGGCAGGTAGTGGACCGAGGGCTAGACTAAGACCTCGTGACTGGCAGCCACCACTGTACGAGAATAACTTAGATGTGGAGGGTGTGCGACCCGAGGTCTAGACATGGATGTGGCAGGGTGTGACCCGAGCGTAGAAGAGATACGCCTGTAGGACACAAACAAAACCCTCATTGTTCCTACTCATCCCTGGCATCTGGGAAAAGCTAGCCGGGATATGAGGGTCAAAACGGCAGCAGGTGCAGATAGCTTCTTTCAAGTGCTCCGACTTTCCGACCTCTGAAGATTGCTGACGTCAATATTTCGACCTCAACCCCCCCCCCCCCCCAGATCCCAGTTGTGCTTGAAAGCCCCATAATACTGCACATAATGCTATGTGGTGAGCATATGGTTACTTCCCTAGTGTCCTTCCATTTCACAAACAGCGATTATTAGTCCTGATCCCAGCAATGGTTCCCATCTCCGCTGTCTTTGTCATGTCGTTTACCTTGGTCCTGGGGAAACGGATTCTGTATAGGACGAATGGTTCCCATCTCCTCGTCTTTGTCAGTCGTTTACCTTGGTCTTGGGGAACACGGATTCTGTTAGGAGCGAATTGAGTTCCCGGTTCCGCTGTCTTTGTCATGTCGTTTTACCTTGGTCTTAGGGGAAACGGATTCTGTTAGGACGAATGGTGTTCCCGTCTCCGCTGTCTTTGTCATGTGTTTTTACCTTGGTCTTGGGAAACGGATTCTGTGTTAGGACGAATGGTTCCCATCTCCGCTGTCTTTGTCATGTCGTTTACCTTGGTCTTGGGGAAACGGATTACTTTAGGACGAAATGTTCCCATCTCCGCATGGTCTTCGTCATTGTTCGGTTTTACGCCTTGGTCTTGGAAACGGATTCTGTTAGGACAGAACGGTCCCATCTCGCCGTGTCTTTGTCCATGTCGTTTACCTTGGTCTTGGGGAAACGGATTCTGTTGTAGACGAACTGGTTCCCATCTCCGCTGTCCTTTGTCATGTCGTTTACCTTGGTCTTGGGGAAACGGATTCTGTTAAGACGAATGGTTCCCATCTCCGCTGTCTTTGTCATGTCGTTTACCTTGGTCTTGGGGAAAACGGATTCTCTAGTAGGACGAATGTTCCCATCTCCGCTGTCTTTGTCATGTCGTGTTACCTTGGTCTTGGGAACTGATTCTGTTAGGACGAACGGTTCCACAAGCCCCATGATTTCTTTTTCAAGAGGTCTATGAAAAGTGGATTTGTAGAACCATCAGATGGGGTGATCGACATAGCAGTGGGGGGGGGGACCATGACTAGCGGTGCGCGCTGGGGACCATGACTAGCGGTGCGCGCTGGGGAGGGGTGGCTCTCAAACGGCATCATGCTTTGCATCCTGGTGAATAAAACAAAGGGATATATTGTTGTAAGACACACAGAAATACAGTTGACTAAATTTAGAAAACAACATCCCTGTAAAGTAAAAACACCAAGCCTAAACGTTATCTAGAAGGTAGAAGGCGTGAAGGACACGCACAATGCAAACAGTAAAACTTTGGAGACAAAGGCAGAGGTGAGAACCACAAATAAACAATGGCCATGAGAGTTTAGTGGCCTCTGCAAAGTTACAAGGATGAACTTAATATGAAACATAGAGAATAACTACTTTGGAATGATATAACATTGAAATGACTTGTTACATAGGACTGACTATATGATCTAAATCAAAAGCACAAAAAGCAGACAACTTAGAAAAAAACTAAATCCATATAGTAAATTAGCTTTATAAAGTCATGAAAATAATTTACTTCCAGATCTAAAAGTGGATCCAATCCTTCTAGAAAGCAATCTTCGTTGTCCAAATGGCTCCCCTGATCCGAGTCAAAGCTTCTATGTYGGTATACTTATTCAGAGCTGCCTTTTTTGTTGTTGCTTCATCTTCGATATTCTTAGTTTKACCTTTTTTCTCCCTTGAGAAGCAATCTTTTATGCTAAAGCGATGAAGTTAAAGCGATTAAATCTGTCTACAATGTAATGTAGCGTGCTCGGTGCRTCTCGTCTCTGAGCCAGGTAGCAATCGTTCGCATTACGCRTAAAATATTCTAGGCCTTGATTTGTCCCACCCTGGTCAACTGCRTATCCCTGGAAAGCTTATCTCATTGGCTAGAAGACTGTTGGTCCCACCCAGGTCAACTGCATATCCCTGGAAAGCTTATCTCATTGGCTAGAAGACTGTCAAGGTGCCATAGTAGCCACTCCCCTGTGTAATGGATGCCTACAGCCCGTAAGCAAAGCAACGTCATATTTTTGATGCGCACAGATATAGTCATACATCATCAGAGAACATGGCAATAGGCTAGATTTGTCCCTATCAACCTAAGGATTCATTTGATACCCCCCCACCCATGTAGCTATGGGTCAAACACAGACCAAATGGAAGCTTATCTTGTAAGATGTGTGCTGTTTGGTGACAACGTTGTGTAAAATAAAAACGTTGGCTCTTGGGACTGGTGATCAATAACAGTAGGTCATAGGCAGACAAATAAGACAAGATCATCTGTGGAATCCCGGCTTTCCGTGTAAATCTACCTATTCCGTCTTTATTTTGTTTATGCTCCACAATGCTAACCGGAATGTAGGTAACAGCCATCTTGAAATGAGGTCATCGGCTCGGCCTCCCTTATGCATTCGTATGCCCATATATGGTAGTAAGTCACACCAAAGACACCCTGCTTTTGTAGATAGGCGCTACTGTTCTCATACCAGACTGAATTGAATAAAACATTGGGTCCCCAAATATGGGGACTTTACACAGGAAATAAACGATGAAGTGCAATGCTGGAGAGATGAGAGTTGCAGGCTCATGTTTATCAGAGCAGAGGGAGAGAGATCATAGAAAGTGAATCTCATTGTAGTTCTGTGAGAGATACGGTGGGCAACTCAAATTAACTTTGATTGAGTTTATTTGAATTTGGAATTTAGAGTGGAGAGAGATAACTGAGAGAACGTTAAGCCATACACTAATGAAACATCCCTCTGAGAACACCGTGGGGTAAAGGTCATCTCTGGTGGAGTTCTGGAACTCGCTCTTCCTTTGAGGAGGGAGAGATACTACTGATAATGAGGTGTAGTCTGACTACCATCTGCTCTGAGGAGGGAGAGATACTACTGATAATGAGGTGTAGTCTAACTACCATCTGCTCTGAGGATGGAGAGATACTACTGATAATGAGGTGTAGTCTGACTACCATCTGCTCTGAGGAGGGAAGATACTATGATAATGAGGTGTAGTCTGACTACCATCTGAGGTGTAGTCTGACTACCATCTGCTCTGAGGATGGAGAGATACTACTGATAATGAGGTGTAGTCTGACTACCATCTGCTCTGAGGAGGGAGAGATACTACTGATAATGAGGTGTAGTCTGACTACCATCTGCTCTGAGGAGGGAGAGATACTACTGATAATGAGGTGTAGTCTGACTACCATCTGCTCTGAGGAGGGAGAGATACTACTGATAATGAGGTGTAGTCTGACTACCATCTGCTCTGAGGAGGGAGAGATACTACTGATAATGAGGTGTAGTCTGACTACCATCTGCTCTGAGGATGGAGAGATACTACTGATAATGAGGTGTAGTCTGACTACCATCTGCTCTGAGGAGGGAGAGATACTACTGATAATGAGGTGAGTTCTGACTACCATCTGCTCTGAGGATGGAAGATACTACTATAATGAGGTGTAGTCTGACTACCATCTGCTCTGAGGATGGACAGATACTACTTATAATGAGGTGTAGTCTGACTACCATCTGCTCCGAGGAGGGAGAGATACTACTGATAATGAGGTGTAGTCTGACTACCATCTGCTCCGAGGAGGAGAAGATACTACTGATAATGAGGTGTAGTCTGACTACCATCTGCTCTGAGGAGGAGAGATACTACTGATAATGAGGTGTAGTCTGACTACCATCTGCTCTGAGGAGGAGAGAGATCTACTGATAATGAGGTGTAGTCTGACTACCATCTGCTCTGAGGAGGTAGAGATACTACTGATAATGAGGTGTAGTCTGATTACCATCTGCTCCGAGGAGGGAGAGATACTACTGATAATGAGGTGTAGTCTGACTACCATCTGCTCTGAGGAGGGAGAGATTACTACTGATAATGAGGTGTAGTCTGACTACCATCTGCTCTGAGGAGGAGAGATACTACTGATAATGAGGTGTAGTCTGACTACCATCTGCTCTGAGGAGGGAGAGATACTACTGATAATGAGGTGTAGTCTGACTACCATCTGCTCTGAGGATGGAGAGATACTACTGATAATGAGGTGTAGTCTAACTACCATCTGCTCTGAGGAGGGAGAGATACTTACTGATAATGAGGTGTAGTCTGACTACCATCTGCTCTGAGGATGGAGAGATACTACTGATAATGAGGTTAGTCTGACTACCATCTGCTCTGAGGATGGAGAGAATACTACTGATAATGAGGTGTAGTCTGACTACCATGCTCTGAGGAGGGAGAGATACTACTGATAATGAGGTGTAGTCTGACTACCATCTGCTCTGGAGGAGGGAGAGATACTACTGATAATGAGGTGTAGTCTGACTACCATCTGCTCTGAGGAGGGAGAGATACTACTGATAATGAGGTGTAGTCTAACTACCATCTGCTCTGAGGATGGAGAGATACTACTGATAATGAGGTGTAGTCTGACTACCATCTGCTCTGAGGAGGGAGAGATACTACTGATAATGAGGTGTAGTCTGACTACCATCTGCTCTGAGGAGGAGAGATATACTGATAATGAGGTGTAGTCTGACTACCATCTGCTCTGAGGAGGGAGAGATACTACTGATAATGAGGTGTAGTCTGACTACCATCTGCTCTGAGGAGGGAGAGATACTACTGATAATGAGGTGTAGTCTGACTACCATCTGCTCTGAGGAGGAGAGATACTACTGATAATGATGTGTAGTCTGACTACCATCTGCTCAGGAGGGAGAGATACTACTGATAATGAGGTGTAGTCTGACTACCATCTGCTCCGAGAGGGAGAGATACTACTGATAAATGAGGTGTAGTTGACTACCATCTGCTCTGAGGAGGGAAGAGATACTACTGATAATGAGGTGTAGTCTGACTACCATCTGCTCTGAGGATGGAGAGATACTACTGATAATGAGGTGTAGTCTGATACCATCTGCTCTGAGGAGGTAGAGATACTAACTGATAATGAGGTGTAGTCTGACTACCATCTGCTCTGAGGAGGGAGAGATACTACTGATAATGAGGTGTAGTCTGACTACCATCTGCTCTGAGGAGGGAGAGATATTACTGATAATGAGGTGTAGTCTGACTCCATCTGCTCTGAGGAGGGAGAGATACTACTGATAATGAGGTGTAGTCTGACTACCATCTGCTCTGAGGAGGTAGAGATACTACTGATAATGAGGTGTAGTCTGATTACCATCTGCTCGAGGAGGGAGAGATACTACTGATAATGAGGTGTAGTCTGACTACCATCTGCTCTGAGGAGGGAGAGATACTACTGATAATGAGGTGTAGTCTGACTACCATCTGCTCTGAGGAGGGGAGAATACTACTGATAATGAGGTGTAGTCTGACTACCATCTGCTCTGAGGATGGAGAGATACTACTGATAATGAGGTGTAGTTCTAACTACCATCTACACTACAGTGGCTGTAATACTGTATATACCAGGGGTACTATTTGAGCAAGTACTATTTGAGAAAGTCCGTTCACACAGATTTCCAGGTGGATAATGTAATTTATCGGCGTAGTAACAAGCAACCCACAATGCATGCGACCTCAAACTGTTCTTCTTTTTGTCCGAGAGAAAACGTTCCAGGTTTAAAGTTCATTTTTTGCAATTCAATTAATTTCTTCCATGTTTTATGTGTGTTTTTATATGATACCAATATGTAAAAAACTATACTGAGTAAAAAAATATATATATTATTTTAATATCCGGACACTGCGGTCTGTATTAGACCCGTTCTGGTCTGTCCGGGACTGCGGTCTGTAATTGACCCGTTTGGGTCTGAATCCGGTCTGCGGTCTGTATGACCCGTTCTGGGTCTGGATCCGGTCTGTATTGACCCGTTCTGGGTCTGAAATCTGGTCTGTATTGCCTGGATCCGGTCTGCGTTGTATTGACCCCTTCTGGTCTGGATCGTCTGTATTGACCCGTTTCTGGGTCTGAATCCGGTTCTGTATTGACCCGGATCCGGTCTGCGGTCTGTATTGACCCCGTTTCTGGGTCTGGATCCGGTCTGTATTGACCCGCGTTCTGGTCTGGAATCCGGTCTGTATTGACCCGTTCTGGTCTAATCCGGTCTGTATTGACCCCGTTCTGGGTCTGGATCCGGTCTGTATTGACCCCGTTCTGGTCTGGATCCGGTCTGTATTGACCCCTTCTGGGTCTGGATCGGTCTGTATTGACCTTTCTGGGTCTGGATCGGTCTGTATTGACCCCGTTCTGGTCTGGATCCGCGGGACCTGCTGTCTGTATTGACCCCGTTCTGGGTCTGGATCCGGTCTGCGGTCTGTATTGACCCGTTCTGGTCTGGATCAGTCTGTATTGACCCCGTTCTGGGTCTGAATCCGGTCTGTATTGACCCTGTTCTGGGTCTGAATCGGTCTGTATTTACCCCGTTCTGGGTCTGGATCCGGTCTGCGTCTTTATTGACCTGTTCTGGGTCTGAATCCGGTCTGTATTGACCCTGTTCTGGCCTGGATCCGGTCTGTATTGACCCGTTCTGGTCTGGACCGGTCTGCATTGACCCTGTTCTGGTCTGGATCTGGTCTACGGTCCCATTTGAGTATGGAGGGTATATACCATGAGTATCCTGTACATACGAATAATAAACATGAAATAGCACCCTATGTCCTACATAGTGCACTACTTTTGACCAGAGCCCCAGGGGAATAGGGAACCATTTGGAACACTCCCAGGACTTTATTTATGAATTAAGTCTGTAAAGGAAGAGATCTCACCACAAGGTTTTATTTCAGAGTAACAGATGAAACATACATTTACAGTTACAATAGTTTAATGTGAAAAAGTAATCTGTTGTTAAAGGAACAGGAGAGGATGATTTGTTATGATGAGGACACAGATCCTCCACTTTAAACAGGAGAGGATGATGTTGTTATGAATGAGGACACAGATCCTCTACTTTAACAGGAGAGGATGATGTTGTTATGATGAGGACACAGAACCTCCACTTTAAACAGGAGAGGATGATGTTGTTATGATGAGACACAGAACCTCCACTTTAACAGGAGAGGATGATGTTGTTATGATGAGGTGAGGATGATGAGGATACAGGACACAGATCCTCTACTTTAACAGGAGAGGATGATGTTGTTATGATGAGGACACAGAACCTCCACTTTTAACAGGAGAGGATGATGTTGTTATGAGGACACATATCCTCTACTTTAACAGGAGAGTGATGTTGTTATGATGAGGACACAGAACCTCCACTTTAACAGGAGAGGATGATGTTGTTATGATGAGGACACAGAACCTCCACTTTAACAGGAGAGGATGATGTTGTTATGATGAGGATACAGGACACAGATCCTCCACTTTAACAGGAGAGGATGATGTTGTTATGATGAGGACACAGAACCTCCACTTTAACAGAGAGGATGATGTTTTTATGATGAGGTGAGGATGATGAGGATACAGGACACAGATCCTCTACTTTAACAGGAGAGGATGATGTTGTTATGATGAGGACACAGAACCTCTACTTTAACAGGAGAGGATGATGTTGTTATGATGAGGACCAGAACCTCCACTTTAACAGAGAGGATGATGTTGTTATGATGAGGATACAGGACACAGATCCTCCACTTTAACAGGAGAGGATGATGTTGTATGATGAGGACACAGAACCTCCACTTTAACAGGAGAGGATGATGTTGTTATGATGAGGACACAGAACCTCCACTTTAACAGGAGAGGATGATGTTGTTATGATGAGGACACAGATCCTCTACTTTAACAGGAGAGGATGATGTTGTTATGATGAGGACACAGAACCTCCACTTTAACAGGAGAGGATGATGTTGTTATGATGAGGACACAGAACCTCCACTTTAACAGGAGAGGATGATGTTGTTATGAAGGTGAGGATGATGAGGATACAGGACACAGATCCTCTACCTCTAACAGGAGAGGATGATGTGGAAGTCGGAAGTTTACATACACCTTAGCCAAATACATTTAAACTCAGTTTTTCACAATTCCTGACATTTAATCCTTGTAAACATTCTCTGTTTTAGGTCAGTTAGGATCACCACTTTATTTTAAGAATGTGAAATGTCAGAATAATAGTAGAGACTATTATTTATTTCAGCTTTTATTTCTTTCATCACATTCCCAGTGGGTCAGAAGTTTACATACTCTCAATTAGTATTTGGTAGCATTGCCTTTAAAATGTTTAACTTGAGTCAAACATTTCGGTTAGCCTTCCACAAGCTTCCCACAATAAGTTGGGTGAATTTTGGCCCATTCCTCCTGACAGAGCTGGTGTAACTGAGTCAGGTTTGTATGTCTCCTTGCTCTCACACGCTTTTTCAGTTCTGCCAACAAATGTTCAATAGGATTGAGGTCAGGGCTTTGTGATGGCCACTCCAATACCTTGACTTTGTTGTCCTTAAGCCATTTTGCCTAAAACTTTGGAAGTATGCTTGAGGTCATTGTCCATTTGGAAGACCCATTTGCAACCAAGCTTTAATTTCCTGACTGATGTCTTGAGATGTTGCTTCAATATATCCACATAAATTTCCCTTCCCAATGCCATCTATTGTGTGAAGTRCACCAGTCCCTCCTGCACCACGATATAGTTTGTTTGTTTTAAAGTGTAGTGTTGTGTTCTCTCTCTTGTCGTGATGTTTTGTCCTTTTTATCCCGTCCCCACAGGAGCCCTTTTGCCTTTTGGTAGGCCGTCATTGTAAATAAGAAATTTGTTCTTAACTGACTTGCCTAATTAAATAAAGGTTACAGACATGTTTTTATAAATAAATTAATACATTTAGGTCGCCACAGACTAGTACATGTCCCTGGGCCTGGAAATGGTTGATCTCCCCCTCTAGGATGGAGAAGCTGTCTTCGTTAAAGTATGGGGGTTCAAGTGGGGTGATATAGGTAGCACACAGGAGGACATTTTTCTCTGTTGAGATCATTTCCTTTTGAATTTCTAGCCAAATGTGAAATGTTCATGTTTTTAATAATTGAATAGAGTGAGTTAGGTCTGCACTATACCAAATGAGCATACCCCCTGAGTCTCTTCCCTGTTTCACACCTGGTAGTTTGATGGATGGGACTACCAGCTCTCTGTAACCTAGAGGGCAACCAGTGGGTCTGTCTCCACTCTACCACCCACCTGGTAGTGTGGTGGATGGGACTACCAGCTCTCTGTAACCTAGAGGGCAACCAGTGGGTCCTGTCTCCTCTAATACCACCCACGTGGTAAGTGTGGTGGACTGGGACTACCAGCTCTCTGTAACCTAGAGGGCAACCAGTGGGTCTGTCTCCTCATACCACCCACCTGGTAGTGTGGTGGATGGGACTACCAGCTCTCTGTAACCTAGAGGGCAACCAGTGGGTCTGTCTCCTCTATACACCCACCTGGTAGTGTGGTGGATGGGACTACCAGCTCTCTGTAACTAGAGGGCAACCAGTGGTCTGTCTCCTCTATATACCACCCACTGGTAGTGTGGTGGATGGGACTACGCAGCTTTCTGTAACCTAGAGGACAACCAGTGGGTCTGTCTCCTCTATACCACCCACCTGGTAGTGTGGTGGATGGGACTACCAGCTCTCTGTAACCAAGAGGGCAACCAGTGGGTTCTGTCTCCTCTATACCACCCACCTGGTAGTTTGGTGGATGGGACTACAGCTCTCAACCAGTGGATCCATCTCCTCTATACCATGTTTCTTGTAGGATGACAAGTCTCTATTTCCATTTTTATTAGATGAAGTCCAGGTTCCTGCTCTTTAGGCCAAAGGCAGATGACCTAGGCTTGGATATTCCAGGATGAGATGGGTGAAGGCTTTGTGTTCCTTAAAGTGTCTGATGTTGTTGGTCGTGTGATTTGGCCTCAGACCGTAAGTGTGAGCAGAGCCTGCTGGCATCTTGGTACATGCCGTTGGCTTGGGCTAGTGAAAGAGTGGGGGTTGGGCTGTTTGCTGCTCACGGCCTGGAGTATGTGAGACTTTCATGTTGAGGCCCTCTTTGCGGGAGTGGGGGGCATGGGTGGGCAGGAGGAGCTTAAATGGGGTGGTGGGCATGGTTGACTTGGGGGGGGTGTTGATTGGTTGGGGTGGGGTTGTGATGTGTCTGGTGGTGCTGTGGTCTGGATGTAGGTCTTCGCTGTGTGTCCTTATGTGTAGGTCAGGGGGGGTGGGTTACCGCTGTATGGTAGCAGGGTGGAGATAACCACTTGTGCGTTGGGGAAAGTAGAAGAAGCTTTTTCAATCACTCCCTTCAGTGCTGTGGCCACCCTTACCTGCTGTGTTCTCAGGTCGTTTGTGCTGTGTGTATTATTATGTGGCTGGGTGCCCTAGTTGTCCCAGACAGAAGGTCTAGGGGGCGCTGGGTGTATTATTATGTGGCTGGGTGACCTATTTGGTCTTCAGACAGAAGGTCTGGGGGCGCTGGGTGAACCTAGGGTCCTCAGACAGAAAGTCTAGGGGGCGCTGGGTGTATTATTATGTGGCTGGGTGAACCTAGTTGGTCCTCAGACAGAAGGTTCTGGGGCGCTGGGTGAACTAGTTGGTCCTCAGACAGAAGGTCTAGGGGGCGCTGGTGTATTATTATGTGGCTGGTGAACCTAGTTGGTCCTCAGACAGAAGGTCTAGGGGCGCTGGGTGAACCTAGTTGGTCCTCAGACAGAAGGTCTAGGGCGCTGGGTGTATTATTATGTGGCTGGTGACCCTAGTTGGTCCCTCAGACAGAAGGTCTAGGGGCGCTGGGTGTTTATTATGTGGCTGGGTGAACTAGTGGTCCTCAGACAGAAGGTCTAGGGGCGCTGGGTGTATTATTATGTGGCTGGGTGAACCTAGTTGGTCTCAGACAGAAGGTCTAGGGGGCGCTGGTGTATTATTATGTGGCTGGGTGAACCTAGTTGGTCCTCAGACAGAAGGTCTAGGGGGCCTGGGTGAACCTAGTTGGTCCTCAACAGAAGGTCTAGGGGGCGCTGGGTGAACCTAGTTGGTCCTCAGACGAAGGTCTAGGGGGGCGCTGGTGTATTATTATGTGTCTGGGTGAACCTAGTTGGCTCTCAGACAGAGGTCTAGGGGCGCTGGTGTATTATATGTGGCTGGGTGACCTAGTTGGTCCTCAGACAGAAGTCTAGGGGGCGCTGGTGTATTATTATGTGGCTGGGTGAACCTAGTTGGTCCTCAGACAGAAGGTCTAGGGGCGCTGGGTGTATTATTTGTGGCTGGGTGAACCTAGTTGGTCCTCAGACAGAAGGTCTAGGGGGCGCTGGGTGAACCTAGTTGGTCCTCAGACAGAAGGTCTAGGGGCGCTGGTGTATTATATGTGCTGGGTGACCTAGTTTGGTCCTCAGACAGAAGGTTAGGGGCGCTGGTGTATTATTATGTGGCGGGTGAACCTAGTTGGTCTCAGACAGAAGGTCTAGGGGGCGCTGGGTGAACCTAGTTGGTCCTCAGACAGAAGGTCTAGGGGCGCTGGGTGTATTATTATGTGGCTGGGTGAACCTAGTTGGTCCTCAGACAGAAGGTCTAGGGGGCGCTGTGGTGAACCTAGTTGGTCCTCAGACAGAAGGTCTAGGGCGCTGGGTGTATTATTATGTGTGGGTGAACCTAGTTGGTCCTCAGACAGAAGGTCTAGGGGGCGCTGGGTATTATTGTGGCGGTGACCCTAGTTGGTCCTCAGACAGAAGGTCTAGGGGGTGCTGGGTGAACCTAGTTGGTCTCAGACAGAAGTCTAGGGCGCTGGGTGAACCTAGTTGTCCTCAGACAGAAGTCTAGGGGGCGCTGGGTGTATTATGTATGTGGCTGGGTGACCTAGTTGGTCCTCAGACAGAAGGTCTAGGGGGCGCTGGGTGAACCTAGTTGGTCCTCAGACAGAAGTCTAGGGGGCGCTGGGTGAACCTGTTGGTCCTCAGACAGAAGTCTAGGGGCGCTGGGTGTATTATTATGTGGCCTGGGTGAACTAGTTGGTCCTCAGACAGAAGGTCTAGGGGGCGCTGGGTGACCTAGTTGGTCCTCAGACAGAAGGTCTAGGGGCCTGGGTGACCTAGTTGGTCTCAGACAGAGTCTAGGGGCGCTGGGTGACCTGTTGGTCCTCAGACAGAAGGTCTAGGGGGCGCTGGTGAAACTAGTGGGGTATCTATTCTCAGACAGAAGGTCTAGGGCGGCGCTGGTGCCTAGTTGGTCTCAGACAGAAGGTCTAGGGGCGCTGGGTGAACCTAGTTGGTCCTCAGACAGAAGGTCTAGGGGGCGCTGGTGTATTATTATGTGCTGGGTGAACTAGTTGGTCCTCAGACAGAAGGTCTGGGGGCATTGGCGGTGAACCTAGTTGGTCCTCAGACAGAAGGTCTAGGGGCGCTGGGTGTGTTTATTAATGTGGCTGGGTGACCTAGTTGGTCTCAGACAGAAGGTCTAGGGGGCGCTGGGTGACCCTAGTTGTCTCAGACAGAAGGTCTAGGGGCGCTGGGGTGAACTAGTTGTCCTCAGACAGAACTTCTAGGGGCGCTGGTGTATATTATGTGGCTGGGTGACCTAGTTGGTCTCAACAGAAGGTTTGGGGGCGCTGGGTGTATTATTATGTGGCTGGTGAACCTAGTTGTCCTCAGACAGCAAGGTCTAGGGGCGCTGGGTGTATTATTATGTGGCTGGGTGAACCCTAGTTGTCCTCAGACAGAAGGTCTAGGGCGCTGGGTGTATTATTATGTGGCTGGTGACCTAGTTGTCCTAGACAGAAGGTCTAGGGCGCTGGGTGTAACGGGCTAGTTGGGTCTCAGACAGAAGGTCTAGGGGGCGCTGGGTGAACCTAGTTGGTCCTCCAGACAGAAGTCTAGGGGGCGCTGGGTGAACTAGTTGGTCTTCAGACAGACAGGTC
>NW_019946673.1:89534-95878 GCF_002910315.2 Salvelinus sp. IW2-2015
GTGTAACGGTGACTGGCAGAGCTCTTGCTGACCAGTAGGTTGAAACGGTGACCTGCAGAGCTCTTGCTGACCAGTAGGGTTGTAAGGTGACTGGCAGAGCTCTTGCTGACCAGTAGGGTTGATAACGGTGACCTGGCAGAGCTCTTGCTGACCAGTAGGGTTGTAACGGGACCTGGCAGAGCTCTTTGCTGACCAGTAGGGTTGAAGGTGACCTATAACTCGGTATGTGACTTGTATGGTGACAAGACAGACACCAAGGATAGGGTTATGAAACCATTTTAAAGTCCTACAAAAACCACTAATGTCAAGAGGAAACGTGTACTCTGCTGAAGCTGGATGGGTCGTACTGTAACTGAAGTCTATATAGCAGTTTAGGACTTTATATTGATTCCTATCTGTGTTGACTCTGCAAAGCCACAATGCTTCGTCTATAAGCACTCCTCTACATTCAACTAAAGGGCGTACTGTGTGCATGACAGAAACAGGTGGTGAGATGGGGTTTGGTGTGAGTTTCCTGTCTGATGTTTCAGTTACTTCAGGCCTTTTGTTGTGAGAGTAACAATCAACCCAATCATCAGAAAAAACGAGAACACAAGGGGATAGAATCAGGAAGCTTTGACAGATCAAGCCATTATCTCGTTTGTATTAGATATGACTTGAATGCAAGAGCAGAGGAAGCTCAACAGTCCAGAGGTGATAACCTGTCAGTGTCCACAACGTCGTAGACACCTTAATCCAGGCCTTGTTCTGTTTTGTTCACATCCCTCTGTCATCCCCTCTGTCATCCCCTGTCATTCCTCTGTCATCCATGGCTGTTCATCCTCTCTTCAAACTCTCCAGTTCTTCCCTCATATCTCTCTTATCGCTACAGCCTCCCATCACCGTTACCCCTGTCATTGAGCCTCTCCTCCGGACCCCAGCACCGGACCCCCAGCAGAGCTGAAACTCTAGTCTACTCTGGGTCTGAGACGGTCCACCTGAGAGGTTGTTCTCCCCTCTTTGAGGTCCTGCATAGGCCAGGAAATGGCGAGCGTCCTCCTAGGTGGCGGATTAGGGTGAAGTTGCCCCTAGATGCTGATCTTGGGTCAGTTTTTCCATTTCCCACACTCTAGTTAATGTTAGGATTGAGGAGGTGGAAGCTGATCCAAGACTTGTACCTAGGGGGAACTTCACCTCAGAGCCTCACCAGGCACCTTATGGCGGCGGGTGTTGATCTGAAGAACCACCCTCCGCTCGTCCTCATAAAGATGGAACACCGGAGGAGGAACTGACCCTGTCGCAAGGGAGGGATTCTATACATTGTTCCTCTTGGTCTCCCCTTCCACTCCCCAGACCTGGTCGCTGACTCGTGTTCATCATACACATACGGAAAAAACATCCGGCGCCGAACGAGATGCCACCTCGCTTCGGTTCTTGGAAATATGCAGTATTTTGTTTTTTTATGTGTTATTCTTACATCGGTACCCAGGTAATCTTAGGTTCATTACATACAGTCGGGAGAACTACTATATACGATTAACGTCAACTCATCATCGTTCCTACCAGGAATATGACTTTCCGAAACGGATCCGTTGTTTTGCCTTCCACCAAATACAATGGATCTGATCCCAGCCGGCGACCTGTGCCGCCGTAAAAGGGCAACGAGGCGGTCTCCTGCCAGCTCGGGAAGGGCACATCGCGCTCCACCCTAGCATACTACTCGCAATGTCAGTCTCTTACAATAAGGTTGATGAAACCGAGCACGGGTACATTCCAGAGAGACATCATGGATTGCAACGTGCTCTGCTTCACGGAACATGGCAACTCAAGAGACGCTAAGGAGTCGGTGCAGCCACTGGTTTCTTCATGCATCGCGCCGACAGAAACAAACATCTTTCTGGTAAGAAGAGGGGCGGGGGTATGCCTTATGATTAACGAGAGTGGTGTGATCATCATAACACACAGGAATCAAGTATTCTGTCACCTGATCTAGAACTCCTCACAATCAATGCGACCGCATTTCTACCAAGGGAAATCTCTTCGTCATAATCACAGCCGTATATATTCCCCCACAGAAACAATCGATGGCCTGAACGACTTTATCTGACTCTTTGTAAACTGGAAAACACACACCCTGAGCTGCATTCATCGTAGCTGGGATTTTAACAAGGCTAATCTAAAAACAAACTACCTAAATTCTATCAGCATATCGATTGTGCTACCAGGGCTGGAACACCTAGATCATTGTTAACTAATTTCCCGCGACGCATATAAGCGCTCCCCCGCCCCCCTTCGTAAGCTGACCACGACTCCATTTTGTTGATTCATCCTACAAACAGAAACTAAACACAAGCTCCCGCGCTCAGGTCTGTTCAACGCTGGTCGACCAATCTGATTCCACGCTTCAAGATGCTTCGATCACGCGGATTGGAATATGTTCCGCATTGCGTCCAACAACAATATTGACGAATATGCTGATTCGGTGAGCGAGTTCATTAGGAAGTGCAATTGACGATGTCGTACCACCAGCACGATTAAAACATTCCCAAACAGAAACCGTGATTGACGGCAGCATTCGCGTGAAACTGAAAGCGCGAACCACTGCTTTTAACCAGGGCAAGGTGACCGGAAGCTAGACGAATACAAACAGTGTAGATATTTCTCCGCAAGGCAACAAACAGGCTAGCCAGTACAGAGACAAAATCGAGTCGCAATTCAACAGCTCAGACACAGAGGTTGTGGCAGGGTCTACAGTCAATCACGGATTACAAAAAGAAAACCAGCCCCGTCGCGGACGGATGTCTTGCTCCCAGAACAGGCTAAACAACTTTTTGCCCGCTTTGAACAATACAGTGCCAGCACGCCCTACCAAACCTGCGGGCTCTCCTTCACTGCAGCCGAGGTGAGTAAACATTTAAACGTGTTAACCCTCGCAGGCTGCAGGCCAGACGGCATTCCAGCCGCGTCCTCAGAGGCATGCGCAGACAGCTGCTGTGTGTTTTACGGACATATTCAATCAATCCTTATCCAGTCTGCTGTTCCCACATGCTTCAAGAGGGCACCATTGTTCCTGTTCCCAAGAAAGCTAAGGTAACTGAGCTAAACGACTACCGCCCGTAGCACTCATTCCGTCATCATGAAGTGCTTTGAGAGACTAGTCAAGGACCATATCACCCACCCTACGGACAACCCTAGACCACTCCATTTGCTTACCGACCCAATAGGTCCACAGACGACGCAATTGCAACACACTGCACACTGCCCTAACCCATCTGGACAAGAGGATACCCATGTGAGAATGCTGTTCATCGATTACAGCTCAGCATTACACCATAGTACTCCAAATCGTCATCAAGCTCGAACCCTGGGTCTCGACGCGCCCTGTGCAACTGGGTCTGGATCCTGACGGGCCGCCCAGGTGTGAGGGTAGTAACAACAATCTCCACCCGCTGATCCTCACACTGGGGCCCCACAAGGTGCGTTTGAAGCCTCTTCCTGTACTCCCTGTTCACCCACGACTGCGTGGCCATGCACGCTCCAACTCAATCATCAAGTTTTGCGGATGACACTACAGTGGTAGGTTGATTCAACAAGACGAGACGACCCTACAGGGAGGAGGTGAGGGCCCTCGGAGTGTGTGTCAGGAAAATAACTCACACTCACGTCAACAAAACAAAGGAGATGAATTGTGGGACTTCAGGAAACAGCAGAGGAGCACCCCCCTATCCACATCGACGGGTCAGTAGTGAGAAGGTGGAAAGTTTTAAGTTCCTCGGTGTACAACATCACGGACAAACTGAATTGGTCCACCCACAGACAGCGTCGTGAAGAAGGCGCAGCAGCGCTCTTCACACTCAGGAGGCTGAGAAATTCGGCTTGTCACCAAAGCACTCACAAACTTCTACAGATGCACAATCGAGAGCATCCTGTGGGCTGTATCACCGCCTGGTACTGCAACTGCTCCGCCCACAACCGTAAGGCTCTCTCAGAGGTAGTGAGGTCTTGCAGAACGCACCACGGGGCAAACTACCTGCCTCCAGGACACCTACACACCCGATGTCACAGGAAGGCATAAAGATCATCAAGGACAACCACACCCAAGCCACTGCCTGTTCACCCCGCTATCATCCAGAAGCGAGGTCAGTAAGGTGATCAAGCAGGACCGAAGACTGAAAACACTTTATCTCAAGGCCATCAGACTGTTAAACAGCCCACAACATTTAGCGCGCCGCTGCAACATACTGACTCAACTCCAGCATTTAAAAATGGGAATGTGATGGAAATTATGTAAACAATGTACCACAGCCACTTAAACAATGCCATTAATATAATGTTTACATACCTACATTACCATCTCATATGATATACTGTACTCTATATCATCTACTGCATCTTGCCATCTTATGTAATACAATGCCCTACTGGTCAGCAAGAGCTCTGCCAGGTCACCGTTACAACCCTACTGGTCAGCAAGAGCTCTGCCAGGTCACCGTTACAACCCTACTGGTCAGTAAAAGCGCTGCCAGTGCTGTCACCCAATCCAGAGACTCCCTACTCTCAGAGAAGAAGAGTCATTTGACCAATCACCTCACGCTCCCAATCAATGTACACAGTGCAACCGGCCTAATGCTAGCAATCTGATTACACACACTCAGACCCAGACTGTTCAATGGTAGCATCCTAAATGACACCCTATTCCCTACATAGTGCCTATAGATACCGGTCAAAAGAGGGGCACTATATTGGGAATAGGGTGACATTTTGGAGGTAACCAATGTCTCTGCTGAGCCACAGCCAAAATTCCCTCCCGGTTGGGTCTTGGCAGCAGCCATTGCTGGGATAGCACTAATGAACGGCATTCGTGAGTAACGGAGACCCCAAAACTACTTCCTCATGGTGATAAACTCCTTATAAAGTAACTGATTGACACAGAGTAAATAGTCTTCTAGATAGTTCTGGAAAGTATGTGGACACCCCTTCAAATTAGTGGATTCGGTTATTTCAGCCGAATCAGCCGTTGCTGATAGGTGTCTAAAATCGAGCACACAGCCATGCAATCTCCATAGACAAACATTGGCAGTAGAATGGCCTTACTGTTGTGGCTGCCTTGTGTGATGTATTGTTGTCTCTACCTTCTTGCCCTTTGTGCCCAATAATGTCTGTACCATGTGTTGTGCTGCTACCATGTTGTTGTTTTGTTGTGTTGCTACCATACTGTGTTGTCATGTGTTGCTGCCTTGCTATGTTGTTGTCTTAGGTCTCTCTTTATGTAGTGCTGTCTCTCATGTTGTGATGTGTGTTTTGTCCTATATTTATATTGTATTTATTTATTTATTTTAATCCCAGAGGCCTTTTGCCTTTTGGTAGGCCATCATTGGTAGGCCGTCACTATAAAAACAAATTTGTTCTTAACTGACTTGCCTAGTTAAATAAAGGTTAAAGAAAAAAATTGAATACTGAAGAGCTCAGTGACTTTCAACGTGACATCGCCATAGGATGCCATCTTTCCAACAAGTGAGTTCGTAAAATGTCTGCCCTGCTAGAGCTGCCCCAATAAACTGTAAATTCTGTTATTGTAAAGTGAAAACGTCTAGGAGCAACAACAGCTCAGCCTCGAAGTGGTAGGCCACACAGACTCACAGAACGGGACCGCTGAGTGCTGAAACGCGGAGCGAGTAAAAATAGTCTGTCCTCGGTTGCAACACTCACTACCAAGTTCCAAACTGCCTCTGGAAGCAACGTCAGCAAAATAACTTTGTCGGGATCTTCATGAAATGGGTTCCATAGCAAAGCAGCTGAACACAAGCCTAAGATCACCATGTGCAATGTCAAATGTCGGCTGGAGTGGTGTAAAGCTCGCTGGAGCAGTGGAAACCCGTTCTCTGGAGTGATGAATCACGCTTCACCATCTGGCAGTCCGACGGACTAATCTGGGTTTGGCGGATGTCAGGAGAACGCTACCTGCCCAAATGCAGTGCTAATTGTTAAGTTTGGTGGAGGAGGAATAATGGTCTGGTGCTGTTTTTCATGGTTTGGGCTAGGCCCCTTAGTACCAGTGAAGGGACATCTTAACACTACAGCATACAATGACATTCTAGACGATTCTGTGTGGCAACAGTTTGGGGATGGCCCTTTCCTACTTCAGCATGACAATGCCCCCGTACACAAAGCGAGGTCCATACAGAAATGGTTTGTCGAGATCGTGTGAATGAATTTGGCTGGCCTGCACAGAGCCCTGAACTCAACCCCATCGAACAACTTTGGGATGAATTGGACCGCCGACTGCGAACCAGACCTAATTGCTCAACATCAGCGCCAGAACTCACTAATGCTCTTGGCTGAACGGAAGCAAGTCCTTGCAGCAA
>NW_019946674.1:0-2344 GCF_002910315.2 Salvelinus sp. IW2-2015
AATAAGAGGATAGTTAGCATGTGAAAGGGAACCAATAAGAGATAGTTAGCTGAGGTGCAAGGGAACCAATAAGAAGGATAGGTTAGCAGGTGAAAGGGAACAATAAGAGGATAGTTAGCATGTGAAAGGGAACCAATAAGAGGATAGTTAGCGTGTGAAAGGGAACCAATAAGAGGATAGTTAGCATGTGAAAGGGAACCAATAAGAGGATATTGCATGTGAAAGGGAACCATAAGAGGATAGTTACGCATGTGAAGGGAACCAATAAGAGGATAGTTAGCAGTGAAAGGGAACCAATAAGAGGTAAGTTAGCATGTGAAAGGGAACCAATAAGAGGATAGTTAGCAGGTGCAAGGGAACCAATAAGAGGATAGTTAGCGTGTGAAAGGGAACAATAAGAGGATAGTTAGCAGGTAAAGGAACCAATAAGAGGATAGTTAGCATGTGAAAGAGGGAACCAATAAAAGGATAGTATAGCATGTGCAAGGAACCAATATAAGAGGATAGTTAGCAGGTGAAAGGGAACCAATAAGAAAGGATGGAGTTAGCAGGTGAAAGGGAACCAATAAGAGGAATAGTTAGCGTGTGAAAGGGAACATAACAAGATGAGATGTGGAGGCAAGTGCAGAGACGGATGTCTGCGAGAGAGAGAGAGAGCAGCATTCAGGAGAACACCATAAGGTATACATTTTAGGACACCCGTGGTCTCGATTATCTCAAGGAGGGCTGAGGCTTAGGGTGAAGATGTCCTAAAATGTACACCGTACCTAAGAGCATTGTATTTCCCTTTTAACACAGACACACAGCTCCACCATAGATACCAATGATCCATGACCAGCAGAGCGAACAACCATCATAATTAACTAAGAAAGACCCGTGTACCTTCAGGAAATGGATGAACTATGGAAAGCGGTATCATATTACCTCTGAATGCAAAAAAAAAAAAAAGAGGTAGACAAAATGAACATAATTTTGCAAATACATGTAGCAATGCAAAACTATTTCCTTGTCCAGCTGGGAATAAAGAATTTCAGCATTTGCCTACAGCCAAGCTAAATGAAAACCGATCTCTCTTGTGCCTTTAATGTGGGCTACTGTTGCAAAGCCTGTGAGTGCGGTCCAAAAGTATCTCCCTTCTCCTGAAGATTGCACTTGTTCACTACTTCCACAACACATTTTAAAAGCATTATATTATTGTAGGCATGGGCAAGTGGGAGTTTCCACCATATTTTTTACACGGTCATTTCAGAGAGGTGGTCACAGACCCAGCATCGTGGTACTGGTACTGTTACTCCCTGTATATAGCTCCACATTGATCTGGTACTGGTACTTCCTGTATAAAGCTCCACATTGATCTGGTACTGGTACTCCCTGTATATAGCTCCACATTGATCTGGTACTGGTACTTCCTGTATATAGCTCCACAGATAAGTAAATGAATACTGTATGGGATGAGGTAGGTAGATAGATGGGCTGTTTACAGATGGGCTATGTAGAGGTGCAGTGATCTGTGAGCTGCTCTGACAGCTGGTGCTTAAAGCTAGTGAGGGAGATATGAGTCTCCAGCTTCAGAGATTTTTGCAGTTTGTTCCAGTCATTGGCAGCAGAGAACTGGAAGGAAAGACGACCAAAGGAGGAATTGGCTTTGGGGGTGACCAGTGAGATATACCTGCTTGAGCACGTGCTACGAGTGGGTGCTGCTATGGTGACCAGTGAGCTGAGATGTAGATAAGCGGGGCTTACCTAGCAGAGACTTGTAATACCTGTAGCAGTGGGTGTGCGAGAGTTAGAAGCGAGGGAACAAACGAGAGCATACAGTCGCAGTGGTGGGTGTATATGGCTTTGTGACAAAACGGATGTACTGTGATAGACTGCATCCAATTATGAGTAGAGTTGTTGGAGCTATTTAAGATACATCGAAGAAAGTCGAGATGGATGATGGTCTATTTTACGAGGGTATTTTTGGGCATGAGTGATAGAGATTTGTTGCGATATAGGAAGTGATCTAGATTTAATTTTGGATGGAGATGCTTCCTGTATAGTGGTACTGTGAGTCTGTTAAGGAGGTGTACAGTCTAACCAGGCACTAGGTATTGTGTAGTGCCATTATTCTATAGTCGAAGCGTCAAAGTAGTGATATGACGGGCAGTGATCGATTGAATAGCATGCATTTATTTGACTTGCATTTAAGAGCAGTTGGAGGCACGGAAGTGAGAGTTGTTGCATTGAAAGTCGTCTGGAGGTTAGTAAGTAACACAGTGTCCAGCAGGGGCCGAGTATAAGATGGTGTTGTCTGCGTAGAGGGATAGAAGAACAGCACCCAGCAAGGCGTATTGATGTAACA
>NW_019946674.1:2548-13793 GCF_002910315.2 Salvelinus sp. IW2-2015
ATATAATTGAGAACAAAAGGATGTCCGACGTTGCATGAAGAATAATGGAGATTGAACAAAACAGAGTACCGAAAGCCATTTGGAAGGTCCGATGAATACGGCCTGAAATGTACTGTCCTTAATCGATGGAGGTTCTGATATCGTTTATTGGAATTGAGAAGTGGCATGAGGTGAATAGTTCAGCTCTGAACCAGATTGATAGCGGAGAAGGTAAGTGGGGATTAAAAATGGTCGGTAATCTGTTTGTTGACTTGGCTTTCGAAGACCTTAGAAGGACAGGGTAGGATAGATATAGGTCTGTAGCAGTTTGGGTCTAGAGTGTCACCCCCTTTGAAGAGGGGGATGACCGCGGCAGCTTTCCAATCTTTGGGAATCTCAGACGATACGAAAGAGAGGTTGAACAGGCTAGTAATAGGCGTTGCAACAATTTTGGCAGATATTTTTTTTAGAAAGAGAGGGTCCAGATTGTGTMGCCCGGCTGATTTGTAAGGGTTCAGATTTTGCAGCTCTTTCAGAACATCAGCTATCTGGATTTGGGTGAAGGAAAAATGGGGGAGGTTTGGGCGAGTTGCTGTGGGCAGCGCAGGGCTATTGACCAGGGTAGGGGTAGCCAGGTGGAAAGCATGGCCAGCCGTAGAGAGATGCTTATTGAAGGTCTCAATAATAGTGGATTTATCGGTGGTAACAGTTTCCTAGCCTCAGAGCAGTGGGCAGCTGGGAGGAGGTGCTCTTAGTCTCCATGGACTTTACAGTGTCCTAGAACTTTTTTGAGTTTGTGTTGCAGGAAGCACATTTCTGCTTGAAAAAGCTAGCCTTGGCTTTTCTAACTGCCTGTGTATATTTGGTCATACCTTCCCTGAAAAGTTGCATATCACAGGGGCTATTCGATGCTAATGCAGAACACCATAGGATGTTTTTGTGCTGGTCAAGGGCAGACAGGTCTGGAGTGAACCAAGGGCTATATCTATTCCTAGTTCTAAATTTTTTGAATGGTGCATGCTTATTTAAGATGGCGAGGAAATTACTTTTAAAGAACGACCAGGCATCCTCTACTGACGGGATGAGGTCAATGCCATTCCAGGATACCCGGGCCAGGTCGATTAGAAAGGCCTGCTCGCAGAAGTGTTTTAGGGAGCGTTTGACAGTGATGAGGGGTGGTCGTTTGATCGCAGACCCATTACGGATGCAGGCAATGAGGCAGTGATCGCTGAGATCTTGATTGAAAACAGCAGAGGTGTATTTGGAGGGCGAGTTAGTTAGGATGATATCTATGAGGGTGCCAATGTTTACGGATTTGTGCTTGTACCTGGTAGGTTCATTGATAATTTGTGTGAGATTGAGGGCATCAAGCTTAGATTGTAGGATGGCCGGGGTGTTAAGCATGTCSCAGTTTAGGTCACCTAGTAGCACGAGCTCAGAAGATAGATGGGGGGGCAATCAATTCACATATGGTGGCGAGGGCACAGCTGGGGGCAGAGGGTGGTGTATAGCAAGCGGCAACAGTGAGAGACTTGTTTCTGGAAAGGTGAAATTTTAGAAGTACAAGCTCGAATTGTTTGGGTACAGACCTGGATAGTAAGATAGAACTCTGCAGGCTATATCTGCAGTAAATTGCAACACCGCCCCTGTTATAGAAATTCATATGATTTATATGTTTAAGGTAATGGTAAGATAATGACTAAATKATTTATACGTTCAAATTAAGGTCATGGCAATAACTAACAGTATTCCAACCTGTCACTGGATAATGGAGTGAGATGTATTTGAATCATAAGACTAGAATTGTGCGTAGAAAAAGAGGAACTGTTAACTTCTCTGGGATACGTGGGACGCTAACGTCCCACTTGGCCAAAAGCCAGTAAAAATGCAGAGTGCCAAATTCAAATAAATTACTATAAAAATCTAACTTTCATGAAATCACACATGCAATACACAAAATTTAAGCTACACTTGTTGTGAATCCAGCAAACATGTCAGATATCAAATAGGCTTTTCGGCGAAAGAAAACGTAGCTATTTTCTGAGGATAGCACCATAGTAAACAAAGAGAGACAAGCATATTTCAACCCTGCAGGCGCGACACAAAACGCAGAAATAAAAATATAATTCATGCCTTACCTTTGACGAGCTTCTGTTGTTGGCACTTTCCAATATGTCCATAAACATCACAAATGGTCTTTTGTTCGATTAATTCCGTCGATATATGTCCAAAATGTCCATTTATTTGCGGCGTTTGATCCAGAAAAACACCGGTTCCAACTTGGCAACGTGACTACAAAATATCTCAAAGTTACCTGTAAACTTTTCCAAAAACATTTCAAACTACTTTTGTAATACAACTTTAGGTGTTTTTTCACATAAATAATCAATAAAATTGAAGACGGGATGATCTGTGCTAAATACAGGATTAAAACAAACTGTAGCTAGCTTTCTGGTCACACGCCTCTATCTAACAGTACACTTCAAGTTACCCTCGTTCTGGATGGCCGTACTTCTTCATTACACAAAGAAAAAACCTCAACCAATTCTAAAGACTGTTGACGTCCAGTGGAAGCGGTAGGAACTGCAAGAAGGTCAATAGAAATCTGGATTCCCAATGAAAATCCATTGAAAAGAGAGTGACCTCAAAAAAACAAAAATCGGAATGGTTTTCCTCGGGGTTTCGCCTGCTAAATAAGTTATGTTATACTCACAGACATGATTCAAACAGTTTTAAAACTTCAGAGTGTTTTTCATCCAAATCTACTAATACTATGCGTATCTTATCTTCTGGGGATGAGTAGCTGGCAGTTGAATTTGGGTATGCTTTTCATCCAAACGTGAAAATGCTGCCCCCTATCCTAGAAAAGTTAACAGACAAGGACTGTGGTAGACAACTTTGTGACCACTGTGAAAGTGATAACAGGGAAGGAGGTCTCCCCACCCAAGGAGGGGAGAAACCGTTGGGCTTGCAATAGATGGGGTAACATATAGCAGGATAGGATAAGCAATGTAATGTGTTGGAGTARGACTAGTAAATAGCATTGACAGTGTTAGGAGAAGAGGAGGGGCATTGATGACCAAATGAGAGGTAWWTAACCAAATGTGCATTKTACGATTTTYAGAGSTCTCGTGAATAAACATTTTGACTATTATTGTAGGCTGGGAGTCTGTCTGCTTCATTCAACCAGAATCTTAGTTCTGTAGTTTAATTGAAGTTCAGTTTAAGAACATTGAGAACAAAATTATCGTAACAGCCCCCTTTGGCAGTTCTATCTTGGCACGTTCGGAACAGAGAGTAAAGGGAGCAAGTTTCTGGGCTCGATAGCATAGATTCAAGGCATAGTGTACAGACAAAGGCAAGGTAGGATGTGAGTACATTGGAGGTAAACCTAGGCATTGAGTAATGATGAGAGAGATAAAGTCTCTACAGATGTTTAAACCAGGTGATGTCATCGCATATGTAGGAGGTGGAACACCATGGTTGGTTAAGGCATATTGAGCAGGGCTAGAGGCTCTACAGTGAAATAAGACAGTAATCACTAACCAGGACAGTAATGGACGAGGCATATTGATATTAGAGGGAGGCATGCGTAGCCAAGTGAACATATGGATCCAGTGAGTGGTTGGGCTGGCTGGGGACACGGCGATTCAGACTGTTAGCAGGCCGGGGCTAATAAGCGAGCAGTTAGTAGGCCGGGGCTAGCATGCTAGCAGTTAGCAGACCGGGGTTAGCAAGCAAGCACCTGGTACTCCTAGTATATAGCTCCACATTGACCTGGTACTGGTACTCCCTGTATAAAGCTCCACATTGATCTAAAGCATGACATCACATTAGTAAAGCATTACCCTCACATTGGTAAAGCATGACCAACACATTGGTAAAGCATGACCCGAACATTGGTAAAGCATGACATCACATTAGTAAAGCATTACCCTCACATTAGTAAAGCATGACATCACATTAGTAAAGCATGACCCTCACATTAGTAAACCATGACATCACATAAGTAAAGCATGACCCACACATTGGTAAAGCATGACCCTCACATTGGTAAAGCATGACCCCATGCAATAACTAACAGTAGTTCCAACCTGGCACTGATAATGGCAATCGACTGAAGAGTGAGTATTGAAATCATAAGACTCTAGAATTGTGCGCTAGAAAAAGAGGAACTTATTAACTTCTCTGGGATACGCTGACGGTAAGCCGCCCCACTTGGCCAAAAGCCAGTTAAAATGCAGAAGTGCACAAAATTAAATAAATTACTATAAAAATCTAACTCATGAAATCACACATGCAATACACAAAATTTAAGCTTACACTTGTTGTGAATCCAGCAAACATGTCAGATATCAATAGGCTTGTTCGGCGAAAGAAAACCCCCCCCCCAGTAGCTATTTTCTTGAGGAGTAGCCTAGAAATCAAAAGAACACATATTTTCAACCCTGCAGCGCGACACAAAAACGCAGAAATAAAATAATATATCATGCCTTACCGTCGACGAGCTTCTGTTGTTGCACTCTAATATGTCCATAATCATCACGAAATGGTCATTCTGTTCGATTAATTCCTCGAACTATTCCAAAAATGTCCATTTATTTGCAGCGTTGTGATCACAGAAAAACACCGGTTCCAACATTGCGCAAACGTGACTACATAAATATCTCAAAGATTAACCTGGTAAACTCTTTCCAAAAACATTTCAAAACTACTTTGTAAATACAACTTTAGGTGTTTTTTCACATAAATAATCAATAAAATTGAAGACGGGATGATCTGTGCTAAATACAGGATTAAAAAAAAACTGAGCTAGCTTTCTGGTCACACGCCTCTATCTAACAGTACACTTCAAGTTACCCTCGTTCTGGATGGCCGTACTCTTCATTACACAAAGAAAAAACCTCAACCAATTTCTAAAGACTGTTGACGTCCAGTGGAAGCGGTAGGAACTGCAAGAAGGTCAATTAGAAATCTGGATTCCCAATGAAAATCCATTGAAAAGAGATGGACCTAAAAAAAAAAAAAATCGGAATGGTTTTTCCTCGGTTTCGCCTGCTAAATAAGTTATGTTATACTCACAGACATGATTCAAACAGTTTTAGAAACTTCAGTGTTTTCCATCCAAATCTACTAATACTATGCGTATCTTATCTTCTGGGATGAGTAGCTGGCAGTTGAATTTGGGTATGCTTTCATCCAAACGTGAAATGCTGCCCCCTATCCTAGAAAGTTAACAGACAAGGAACTTGGTAGACACTTGTGACCACTGTGAAAGTGATAACAGGGAAGGAGTCTCCCACCCAAGAGAGGGAGAAACCGTTGGGCTTGCAATAGATGGGGTAACATATAGCAGGATAGGATAAGCAATGTAATGGTTGGAGTAGACTAGTAAATAGCATGACAGTGTTAGGAGAAGAGAGAGGGCATTGATGACCAAATGAGAGGTAATAACCAATGTGCATTTACGATTTTAGAGCTTCGTGAATAAACATTTGACTATTATTGTAGGCTGGGACTCTGTCTGCTTCATTCAACCAGAATCTTAGTCTGTAGTTTAATTGAAGTTCAGTTTAAGAACATTGAGAACAAAATTATCGTAACAGCCCCTTTGGCATTCTATCTGGCACGTTCGGAACAGAGAGTAAAGGGAGCAAGTTTCTGGCTCGATAGCATAGATTCAAGGCATAGTGTACAGACAAAGGCAAGGTAGGATGTGAGTACATTGGAGGTAAACCTAGGCATTGAGTAATGATGAGAGAGATAAAGTCTCTACAGATGTTTAAACCAGGTGATGTCATCGCATATGTAGGAGTGGAACACCATGGTTGGTTAAGGCATATTGAGCAGGGCTAGAGGCTCTACAGTGAAATAAGACAGTAATCACTAACCAGGACAGTAATGGACGCATATTGATATTAGAGGAGGCATGCGTAGCCAAGTGAACTATGGATCCAGTGAGTGTTGGGCTGGCTGGGGACACGGCGATCAGACTGTTAGCAGGCCGGGCTAATAACGAGCAGTTAGTAGGCCGGGCTAGCATGCTAGCAGTTAGCAGACCGGGTTAGCAAGCAAGCACCTGGTACTCCTAGATATAGCTCCACATTGACCTGGTACTGGTACTCCCTGTATAAAGCTCCACATTGATCAAAGCATGACATCACATAGTAAAGCATTACCCTCACATTGGTAAAGCATGACCAACACATTGGTAAAGCAAACCCAACATGGTAAAGCAGACATCACTAGTATAAAGCATTACCTCACATTAGTAAAGCATGACATCACATTAGTAAAGCATACCTCACATTAGTAAACCATGACATCACATAAGTAAGCATGACCCACACATTGTAAAGCATGACCCACATTGTAAAGCATGACCCTCACATTGGAAGCATACCACAATAGTAAAGCATGACCCTCACATTGGAAAGCATGACCCACACATTAGTAAAGCATGACCATCACATTGGTAAAGCATACCACACATTAGTAAAGCATGACCTCCATAGAAGCATGACCCTCACATTAGTAAAGCATGACCATCACATTTGTAAAGCATGACCCACACATTAGAAAGCAAACCCTCACTTGGTAAAGCATGACCCTCACATTGGTAAGCAGACCCTCACATTGTAAAGCTGACCTCACATGTAAGCATGACCCTCACATTTGTAAAGCATGACCCTCAACATTGTAAAGCATGACCCTCCATTAGTAAAGCATGACCCTCACATTAGTAAAGCATGACCCTCACATTGGTAAAGCATACCCTCACACTACTAAAGCATACTCATTAGTAAAATCATACCCTCACATTGTAAACATACCTCACAATAAAGCATGACCCCACATTGTAAAGCATACCACACATTGGTAAAGCATGACATCACATTAGTAAAGCTGACCCTCACATTAGTAAAGCATTACCTCACATTAGTAAAGCATGACCCACACATTGGTAAAGCATTGACCCTTCACATTAGTAAAACATGACCCTCACATTCGTAAAGAACATGACCATCACATTGGTAAAGCATGACCGCACATCATAGTAGAACATGACACTCACATTGTAAAAGCATGACATCCATATAGTACCAAAGCATGACATCACATTGTAAAGCATTACCTACATTAGTAAAGCGATGACTTCACAATTTGTAACACGCATGACCTCACATTAGGTAAGCATAACGCACATGGTAAGACATGACCTACAATTAATAGTAAAGCATGACCCACAATTGGTAAAAACATGACCCACACATTGTAAACGCATGACATACCATTATAAGCATGACCCTCACATTGGTAAAGCATGACCACACATTGGTAAACGCATGACCCTTCATTAGTAAAGCATGACCACACATTGGAAAAGCATGACCCCACATGGTAAAGCATGACCCACACATTGTAAAGCAACATCACATTAGTAGCATGACCCTCACATTGGGTAAGCATGACCACACAATTGGTAAACATGACCCTCACATTGGTAAAGCATGACCCACACATGGTAAAGCATGACACTCCAACATTAGTAAAGCATGACCCTCACATTGTAAAGCTCGACCCTCAGACATAAGAAGTAAAGCAGACCCACACATGTAAAGCATTACCTCACAGTTGCGCTTAAAGCATTACCTCAAAATGTAAAGCATGACCACACATTGGTAAAGCATGACCACACATTGGTAAAGCATAGCCACACATTGGTAACAGAACGCCTACAGCATTCTCACAATGGTAAAGCATTACCCTCATGATGAGGCCGTTGCATGTTCACATAGGCCTGCTGCCTCATCCATCTCTCTACTCATCTACCCCCTCTCTTCTCTCTCTCGTGCTCCTATCCTCTTACTCCCCCCTACTCCCTCATCCCCAATCTCTCAGGTTCAGCTCTTTGTTGGTCTATTATCTCCCTCCATCCATCAATAACCTCCAGATACAGCTACCTTGCCTAGGGACAATCTGAGAAGAATAAAAGAACAAGACGCACGAACACACACAACACACAACACATCACACAATCAAAGATGTTCCATCTCAAACATAACACCAAACTCTTTCAAATTATTTGTCTCTTCTACTTTGATCCGTCTTCTCTTCTGTACTCATTCATACTTCATCCTGTCTATCTATCTCTCCTGGAATCTCTCATAATAGTTCTGTCTACATTTCTCATGATCTCTTCTCTGTCTCATTCTCAGTCCATCTTTCTACTTCTTGCCTTCTCTGTCTGCTTCCAGTCTCTACTTGCTCTTCTCTGTCTGGCTTCCTTCTCTTCTACAGTTCATCTCCCTGTACATCTTCCCATGTCTCATTCCCTCGATCTCTACTCTGTCTCTCTCGTTCCGTCCTTTGATCTCTTCTCTTCTCTATCCATCTGACATCATCCCTATACTGCTATTCACCTGCCTCAGTCTCTGCTCCTTCTCGTCTACTATCCTCCCAACATGATCAATCTCACTGTCTACATCTCTGTCTCGTTACTCTGTCTACTTCTCGTCTCGATTTGTAAAACAAGAAAAAAGAGATGATACCAAGCACAAACACACACAATCAGAAAACAGCACTAGCTAAACAACGAAACGAAAGAGGTACGATCCACAGACAGAAAACACACAACACAAAACAGACAAGCACCTTGCCCGACCGAAAAAGCACACCATAAAGAAACACATACCTAAGCCGGACACGCACAACAACACACCACAGAAGGAAACACCCAAGAAACCCCACAACAGAGAAAAACATATCGAAACAGACCGAAAAGAAAACCAGAACTAGCCCTACATCCACAAAGCGAACCGGAACAAACACCAAACCAAACACCCAAGCAAGCAACAAACCAACACCACCCTAATACAACACCAAACTACGGGACACACAGGCTTAGAGCCCGAGGCGCCGAACCGCAAAGAAGCAGCAAATAGCCAACGACACACTAAAACAGCTCTCATATCCAAAGCACCAAAACTAATACCAAACTCGCACATAGGCCCGGAAGCACCCTCACAGTACACTACCCCACGCCCACGCACCATGACAATACAGAGAAAAACAAACCAAAACCCATGACAAAGTCGCCAGCCAACCAAACAAAGCAATAAAAATAACAACACGAGAATCCACCTTAAAAACATGCACAAGAGCACACACAACCAGACACACAACAGCTACTCGCACACTACGAGGGCCCCACTACCTCCAAGAACAAACAACCACACACAACAACAACGAAAACATTAAAACAAATACCCAAACACAACAATAACACCCCAACCGAGACAACAACACCACGCAAAAACAGCCAAAGCAGACACAACGCCAAGCAATAACCAAACACCACCAAAAAACGCCAGCCCCACCTCACGCCAACACCAAACAACAGCCCTAACCTCACACACACCGACAAACCCCCCACACCAACAATCACAGCAAACCCCCACCAAGCCAGCAAAGAAGCCAGAAGAACGGCACCACACCACTCAACATAAACCGCACACATCAAACAGCCAAACCATCCCAAGAAAAGAAGAACCGCACCTCCAGGGAGAAACCCCCTGACACAGCCACACAAACAAGCAACGCCAAAAACTAGTCGATCGCCACCTCAGACACACACCAAAAAAAGCACATAAACACCCACAAAATTTCCAACCCTACAACAGACTTAAAACCAAAACCAGCCCCTGCAGACATAGTCATCCTGAACGCGAGCAATCGCATGAACAAGACGACCACCGCGTACAAAAAGGAAATATAAACCGAAAAAAATACGAAGAGGACAGACAGCCGATCAGCAAAACGCAAAACACGACCGAAATCCTCAATACTACAAAAGAGCCAGTCTCTTCACCAAAAAGAAGAAAGACAGATCAAAAGTAGAAATCCGTGAGCACAACTGGAACCCAATCACTGGAGGAGAAGCAAAGCATACTGGACCTGGACCACCGTCCACCGGAACGAACCCATACAACCACCCAGAGTTCACAAGAGAAAGGCCATAAAGATATCTAAAATCGAAGAAGCAAAAACAAAAGAACAACACCGTAGAAAACAGGGCCACATGCAAACTAATATCAATCAACACCGCGCGACTACACCAATACCAGAAGCTGCGATCATCTCACAGCCGAATCAACTCAAGAGGCTAGAGGAGCGACAGGAAGAGAAAAAACACTTCAATCTCAAGTTCAGATCAGAGTTTTTATACGTCTTCTGCGCTAAACGGATCCCTTTTACGGATCCCTATCCTAAACAACTGCTTAAGAATGCAGGTCGTCAAATGCCAAAATATTAATTAAAATCATTGTATGAATACAGCAACTACAAAGTGAATGTACCAAACAAAATAGCTTGTTAATGTTAGATCACTACTACGCATGTCAATTTTGAAAATATCATCGGTATACAGCGAACGAAATCCAAGCTTTATTGCAGAATGTAGTTTCAATGCTACAACCTAGCCCCATAATTAGCATGTCAACAAAAGGTTCAGAAAAGCAAAGGAAAATAAATAAACGCTTACTCTAATAATCATCTCGGGATGTTTTTCATCGACAGACGTCCCAGTTACACCGAAATAAAATGTATTTATCGGTGGCCGATAGCCATATAGACTTTTATAAACAAAAAAACCCATTGCCGTTGCGACTTAGCGAGACAACTACAGCCATCGTTCGTCCTGAAAAGGAAGGATGAGGATCAAACGTATCAGTATATTAAGAACAATATTACCAAAACAGAATATTTTACAATACATGCAATCACAAGTGAAAATTCAAAACACAGCTTTAGCTTGATGGTAATCCATATACGTGTCAGATTTGAAAAAAACTACTTACAGCGAAGCAAAATCCCCAAGCTATTTGGGAGTGAGCTTCAATCTACCAACAGCGTACCTTATATTACTTGTTCAGACATTGTCAACGAATCAGAAAAAGCAATAAATAATCGACTTACCCTTTAAAATCTTCGATGTTGTTGCCACTCACAATAACGACTCCCATTACACACGACAAAATATTTAATCTGTCGATAAATCATTAACTTCTCACACAAAAACCCATTTGGGCGAGAACATTATATGTATCAGAGAAATAAACCGGTGATCCGTTCAAGACAAATGCTCAAAAGTATGCCGAAGTGTCTATAGAACATATCAAATTTTTTATACAATATCTCAGTTGAATTAAAGGAAAAATAGGAAAGGAAAAATGGAGTACCCCTCTCAAATCCTCGCGCAGAATAA
>NW_019946674.1:13818-20628 GCF_002910315.2 Salvelinus sp. IW2-2015
ACCCACAGATTAGTAAAGCATGACCCTCACATTGGTAAAGCATGACCCACACATTAGTAAGCATGCATCACATTGTAAAGCTGACCCACACATAGTGAAAGCCATGGACCCTCACATTGGTAAAGGCATGACCCTCACATTAGTAAAGCATGACATCACTTAGTAAAGCATACCTCACATTAGTAGCATGACCCACACATTGGTAAAGCATGACCCTCACATTAGTAAACATGACCCTACATTAGTAAAGATGACCATCACATTTGTAAAGCATGACTCTCACATTAGTAAAGAATGCCATCACATTGGTAAAGCATGACTCACACATTGTAAGCATGACCTCACATTAGTAAGCATGACATCACATTAGTAAAGCATGACTCACATTTGTAAAGCATGACTCAATTAGTAAAGCATGACCTACACATTGGTAAAGCATGACCCTCACATTAGTAAAGCATGACCCACACATGACAAAAATTGGTAAAGCATGACCCACACATGTAAGCATGACATCCATTAGTAAAGCATGACCCTCACATTGGTAAAGCATGAACCACACATTGGTAAAGCATGACCCTACATTAGTAAAGCAGACCCACACATTGGTAAAGCATGACCCTCACATTGGTAAGCATGACCCACACATGGTAAAGCATGACATCACATTAGTAAAGCATGACCCTCACATTAGTAAGCATGACCCACACATTGGTAAAGCATGCCCTCACATTGGTAAAGCATGACCCACACATGGTAAAGCATGACTACCCATTAGTAAAGCATGACCCTCACATTGGTAAAGCATGACCACACTTGGTAAGCATGACCCTCACATTAGTAAAGCATGACCACACATTGGTAAGCATGACCCACACATTGGTAAAGCATGACCTCACATTGGTAAAGCATTACCCTCACATTGGTAAAGCATGACCACACATTGGTAAAGCATGACCACACATTGGTAAGCATGACCACACATTGGTTAAGCATGACCCCACATTGGTAAAGCATTACCCTCACATTGGTAAAGCATTACCCTCATGATGAGGCTGTTGCATGTTCAACAAATGGCCTGCTGCCCTCATCCATCTCTCTATCTCTACCCCCTCTTTCTCTCTCTCGTGCTCTCTCTCCCTCCCTTACTCCCCCTACTCCCTCATTCCCCAATATCTCAGGTTCAGCTCTTTGTTGTCTATATGATTCCCTCCTAGCCATCAATACTTTCAGATACAGTACCTTGCCTGAAGACAATCTGTAGAAGAATAAAGAGACAGAGACGCACGCACACACAACACACACCACACACACACAATCCAAAGATTTCCTCTCAAACTACACAAACTCTTTCATTTTTGTCTCTTCTCTGTCCGTCTTTCTCGTTCTTCTCTTTCTCTTTCTCTTCTTCTCTGTCTCTTCTATGTCTTTCTCTTTCTCTGTCTTCTCTGTCTCTTCTTTGTCCATCTTTCTCTTCTCTGTCTCTTCTCTGTCTCTTCTCTGTCTCTTCTTTGTTCTCTTCTCTAGAGACAGAGAGAGAGGATGCGAGAATAGTTCTCACATTCTGGAACGGTATCGATATTCAGAGGACACCTGACTACTTTTGAAAAAACTCGCTCATTTTTCAAAATAAAAGCCTGAAACTATGTCTAAAGCCTGGTCACAGCCTGAGGAAGCCATKGGAGAAGGAATCTGGTTGATACCCCTTTAAATGGAGGTTAGACGGGCCAGGGAACACAGATTTTMTTTTTTAAATATCACTTCYGGGTTACATTTTCTCAGGTTTTCGCTTGCAGAATAAGTATTGTTATACTCACAGACAATATTTTGACAGTTTTGGAAACTTTGGAGTGTTTTCTATCCGAATCTGTAAATTATATGCATATTCTACGATCTGGGCCAGAGAAAATGTCCGTTTACGTTGGGCACATTATTTAAAAAAATATATATATATATATCTGACCCCTAGCACTAAGAAGTTAAACAGCCATCACTAACATAGAGAGGCTGCTGCCAACATACAGACTCAAATCTCTGCCACTTTAATAAATGGACTTAGTAAAGGTATCACTAGTCACTTTAAATAACGCCACTTGTTTACATATCCTACATTACTCATCTCATATGTATATACTGTACTCTATACCGTCTACTGCATCTTGCCTATGCCGTTCGGCCATCGCTCATCTATATATTTATATGTACATATTCTTATTCATCCCTTTACGTTTGTGTTTTTAGGGTAGATGTTGTGAATTTGTTAGATTACTTGTTAGATATTACCCCATCGTCGGAACTAGAAGCACAAGTATTTCACTACCCTCACATTAACATCTGCTAACCATGTGTATGTGACCAATAACCTGTGATTTGATTTGATTTGTCACTGTCTCTTTCTCTGTCTCCTTCTCTGTCTCTGTCTCTCTTTTTTCTCTGTCTCTTTCTCTGTCTCTTCTCTGTCCCTTCTCTGTCCCTTCTCTGTCTCTTCTCTGTCTCTGTCTCTTTTTTCTCTGTTTCTGTCTCTGTCTCTTTCTCTGTCCCTTCTCTGTCCCTTCTTTCTCTGTCTCTTTCTGTCTCTCTCTGTCTCTGTTCTCTTTTTTCTCTGTTTCTGTCTCTGTTCTCTGTCTCTTTCTCTGTTCTTCTCTGTCTCTGTCTCTTTTTTCTTCTGTTTCTGTCTCTGTTTCTGTCTCTTTCTCTGTCTCTTCCTCTGTCTCTGTCTCTTTTTTCTCTGTTTTCTGTTCTGCTCTTTCTGTCTCTTTCTCTGTCTCCTTTCTCTTTGTCTCTCGTCTCTTTTTTTCTCTGTTTTCTGTTTCTGTCTCTTTCTCTGTCTCTTTCTCTGTCCTCTTCTTCTGTCTTTTCTCTGTCTCTTTCTCTGTCCTTCTCTGTCTCTGTCTCTTCTCTCTTCATCTCTGGAACATCACATCTACAGGGAGAGGCTTGATGGACTCAGTAGCATGACGGAGCTGTACTTCCTCTTTCAGCTTTAAACTTGCACGTCTATGTGTCAGGCACAGGATACAGCAGCTGTAAAATAGTACAGTGAAATGCTTACTTGCAAGCTCATATCTAACAATAGCTATTCAATGCAGTGTGTGTGTGTGTGTGTGTGTGTGTATGCGTGTATGCGTGCGTGCGCCTGGCCTGTTCTCCAGCATCTGCAGAGACTAATGGCCCAGGCAGGCCTCCATAGCCCAGCCCACATCACCCAACACGGGAGAACTGGTCAGCCAGAGAACAGAGCCAGGTGACAAGGGGACAGCAAGGCAGCACACTACAGTAACTTCAGCTCGTCTTTGACAAAGTGTCTCAATGACACACCAAAAGAGAGGGAGAGAAAGATACAGAGAGAGAGAGAGAGAGAGAGAGCAGAGAGAGAGAGAGACAGAGAGAGAGAGAGAGAGAGAGAGAGAGAGAGAGAGAGAGAGAGAGAGAGAGAGAGAGAGAGAGAGAAGAGAGAGAGAGAGAGAGAGAGAGAGAGAGGAGGAGAGTGAATTTAAAAGCCAACCTTGAGTGAACAGCCGTGGAGAGCAGCATATGGTGTCTAAGTGGTCTCATTTACAAGCCTTTTCTTTCCATTCCTCTCCTCCTTCTCTCTCTTTCTCCTCTCCATTCTCTCTCTCCTTCTCTTCTCTTTCTCCCTCATTCCTCTCCTCCTCTCTCTTTCTCCCTCCATTCCTCTCCTCCTTCTCTCTTTCTCCCTCCATTCCTCTCCTCCTTCTCTCTCTTCTCCCTCCATTCCTCTCCCTCTCTCCTGTGCCTCAGAACAGCCTTCAATTTACAACAGTAAAAAAGGGCCTTTATACAGCGGCTAAAGGGAGCATTTACCTCAACAGCTTTCACAATTCAACCACACACCCCCCCCCCACACAACACCTCAAAAAAACGGCGAAAGGGAGCATTTACCCTCAACAGCTTTCACACATACTGCTGACAGACTTGATAGGCTACATTGATTTATGGACCACATAAAATTGGTTTAGCTGACTAATAACAGATCAAGTCAATGTGGATAGTTAACAACCTATCGTTTAGGGGTTTAACTAGACAAAAAATATATATATATATATTAAACTTAACATGCTTCAATTTCAAAGATTTTACTGAGTTACAGTTCATATTTTATATTTTATTTTTTATTTCACCTTTATTTTACCAGGTAGGCTAGTTGAGAACAAGTTCTCATTTTACAACTGCGACCTGGCCAAGATAAAGCAAGCAGTGCGACACAAACACAACACAGAGTTACACATGGAATAAACAAACGTACGGTCAATAACACAATAGAAAAATAAAGAAAGGAAGGAAGGAAATCAGGAAATAGTCAACTGAATAATCATTCGGCTTTGATTCAAATTACCATCGATAAAATGCTGACTGACTGAAAACAAATTACTCGTCCATGTCCAGCCCGTTCCTAAAGCCTAATATCAGTAAATGTTGTTTTGCTTAGCTAGATAGCTACATGCCAAATGGATAGGTTACCCTCACGTATCTGAAATTACATGATCAATTGATGTTTATTGATCAGGAAAGGCATAAAGTTACATGCTGTATAACTCTGACGATAGAGATACACGTGGAATAATCAGAAATGTGTTGTTCCGACTCTTAAAGAGGTGATGATATTAAAACCGAAACATAACATTTATTTAACAATCCGTTTGAAAACGGCACATAGTTGTGAATTGGTCTAGCGGAGCTGGGGGTGTCCTTGCCCCCCCAACCAGTTGTGAATTGGACTAGCGGAACTGGGGGTCTCCTTGCCCCCCAACCAGTTGTGAATTGGTCTAGCGGAACTGGGGGTGTCCTTGCCCCCCAACCAGTTGTGAATTGGACTAGGGGAACTGGGGGTGTCCTTGCCCCCCCAACCAGTTGTGAATTGGTCTAGCGGAGCTGGGGTGTCTTTGCCCCCCAACCAGTTGTGAATTGGACTAGCGGAGCTGGGGGTGTCCTTGCCCCCCAACCAGTTGTGAATTGGCTAGCGGAGCTGGGGGTGTCCTTGCCCCCCAACCAGTTGTGAATTGGACTAGCGGAGCTGGGGGTGTCCTTGCCCCCCAACCAGTTGTGATTGGACTAGCGGAACTGGGGGTCTCCTTGCCCCCCCAACCAGTTGTGAATTGGTTAGCGGAACTGGGGTGGTCCTTGCCCCCCCAACCAGTTGTGAATTGGACTAGGGGAACTGGGGGTGTCCTTGCCCCCCCAACCAGTTGTGAATTGGACTAGGGGAACTGGGGGTGTCCTTGCCCCCCAACCATTGTTGTGAATTGGACTAGGGGAACTGGGGGTGCCTTGCCCCCCCCAACCAGTTGTGAATTGGTCTAGCGGAACTGGGGGTGTCCTTGCCCCCCCAACCAGTTGTGAATTGGTCTAGCGGAACTGGGGGTGTCCTTGCCCCCCCAACCAGTCAAATCGAACACTCTGGACCGTATTGTGATGTTTCCACGTCCCGATGTCCCCAGACATGGACGTTGAATACTGACCTGTTTTTCACATGTTGTATTGCCTCAGTAGGTGTGTCTTAAATGCTGAAATAATATTGAAATTAATGAAGTTGCCACACCCTGCATTTGCAATGTTTGCCTTTCTGCAAGATTTTTACTGCCATCTCAGTAGAGAAATTAGAAAATGGCTGTGCTTCCATTGCCAATGACCAAGGGGTCGTCTCTAGTTACCACAGCCACAGAGTCATAATTACGTCATAATTATGGCTAACTCAAAYCAAATCAAATTTTATTGGTCACATACACATGTTTACCAGATGTTATTGCGAGTGTAGTGAAATGCTTGTGTTTCTAGCTCCAACAGTGCAGCAATATCTAAGTAATTTCTAACAATTTCACAACAATACACAAAATACACACAAATCTAAAGTAAAGGAATTAAGAATAAATAARTATTTGGACGAGCATTGTCATAGGGGCATAGACTAAAATAGAATAGAATAAGATAGAATACAGTATATACATATTAGATGAGTAATGCAAAATATGTAAACATTATTAAAGTGACTAGTGTTCCACTAATAATGAAATGGCCAGTGATGGCTATTTAACATGTTATGGATAGGGGGCAGCATTTTCACATATGGATGAAAAGCGTGCCCAGAGTAAACTGCCTGCTACTCAGTCCCAGTTGCTAATATATGCATATTACTAGTAGATTTGGATAGAAAACACTCTGAAGTTTCTAAAACTGTTTGAATGATGTCTGTGAGTATAACAGAACTCATATTGCAGGCAAAAGCCTGAGATAAAATCCAACCAGGAAGTGGGAAATCTGAGGTTGGTCGTTTTTCAACTCATTCCCTATTGAAGATACAGTGGGATATGAGTCATGTTGCACTCCCTAAGGCTTCCACTAGATGTCAACAGTCTATAGAACCTTGTTTGATGCTTCTACTGTGAAGTGGGGGCGAATGAGAGGGGAATGAGTCAGAGGTCTGCCAGAATGCCTTGAGCTCGTGACGCTCGTTCACGTGAGAGCGAGCTCTGTTCCATAGCTTTTCTGAAGACAAAGGAATTCTCCGGTTGGAACATTATTGAAGATTTATGTTAAAAACATCCTAAAAATTGATTCTATACTTCGTTTGACATGTTTCTACGGACTGTAATATGATTTTTCGTCTGAACTTTCACAAGGACCTACCCGCGCGTTGTGAGTTTAGATTGTGTACTGAACTCGCTAACCAAAAGGAGTAATTTGGACATACAGTGGGGCAAAAAAGTATTTAGTCAGCCACCAATTGTGCAAGTTCTCCCACTTAAAAAGATGAGAGAGGCTTGTAATTTTCATCATAGGTACACTTCAACT
>NW_019946674.1:21278-28726 GCF_002910315.2 Salvelinus sp. IW2-2015
AGGTATGGTGTTCTTTGGATGCAACTCAGCATTCTTTGTCCTCCAAACACGACGAGTTGAGTTTTTACCAAAAAGTTATATTTTGGTTTCATCTGACCATATGACATTCTCCCAATCTTCTTCTGGATCATCCAAATGCTCTCCAGCAAACTTCAGACGGGCCTGGACATGTACTGGCTTAAGCAGGGGGACACGTCTGGCACTGCAGGATTTGAGTCCCTGGCGTAGTGTGTTAGTGTGTTACTGATGGTAGGCTTTGTTGCGGGCGGTGCAGTTGCCGTACCAGGCGGTGATACAGCACGACAGGATGCTCTCGATTGTGCATCTGTAAAAGTTTGTGAGGGTTTTAGATGCCAAGCCAAATTTCTTCAGCCTCCCCAGGTTGAAGAGGCACTATTGCGATTTCTTCACCACACTGTCTGTGTGGGTGGACCATTTCAATTTGTCAGTGATGTGTACGCCAAGGAACTTGAAACAGCTAAGTGGCAATGTTGTTTCCTACCTTCACCACCTGTGGGCGGCCCGTCAGGAAGTCCAGGACTAAGAACTAAGTTGCACAGGTCAGGATTCAGAGCCAGGGCCCCGAGCTTACTGATGAGCTTTGAGGGTAGTATGGTGTTCAATGCTGAGCTATCGTCAATGAACAGCATTCTTACTTAGGTATTCGTCTTGTCCAGATTGGATAGGGCAGTGTGGTGGCGATTGCATCGCCTGTGGATCATTTGGGGCGGCAAGCAAATTGAAGTGGATCTARGGTGTCAGGTAAAGTAGAGGTGATGTGATCCTTGACTAGTCTCTCAAAGCACTTCAAGATGACAGAAGTGATAGTCATTTAATTCAGTTACCTTTGTCTTCTTGGGTACAGGAACAATGGTGGCCATCTTGAGGCATGTGGGGAAATCAGACTGGGATAGGGAGAGATTGAATATGTCTGTAAACACTCCAGCCAGCTGGTCTGTGCATGCTCTGAGGACTCTGCTAGGGATGCTGTCTGGGCCGGCAGCCTTGTGAGGGTTAACACGCTTAAATGTCTCACTCACTTCAGCCACGGAGAAGGACAGCCCACAGTCCTTGGTAGCTGGCCGCATCGGTGGCACTGTGTTATTCTCAAAGCGGGTGAAAAACATGAAGCCAGACGTCGGGTGTCTGTGACGTGGCTGGCTTTATTTTTTGTAATCCGTGATTGTCTGTAGACCCACATACGTCTCGTGTCTGAGCCGTTGAATTGCGACTCCACTTTGACTCTATACTGATGTTTTTGCMTGTTTGCTTGCCTTGCGGAGGGAATAACTACACTGTTTGTATTCTGCCATATTCCCAGTCACCTTTCCATGGTTAAATGCAGTGGTTTGCAATTTCAGTTTTGCGCGAATGCTGCCATAAAATTCACAGTTTCTGTTTTGGGTAGGTTTTAATAGTCACGGTGGGTTGTTAACTCTAAACCAGTACTGTGAATAAACATCTTGGAGGCTGTACAAGCTTCTTTTCAAGGCTCAGGAGAATACCCAGATTCAGACAGTTTCGAAGTAACAAATGTTTATTACAAAAACAGGGGGGCAGGCAGACAGACAGACAAGACACTAGAGCCTCCACACACAGACAGACAGACAGACAGACAAGACACTAGAGCCTCCACACACAGACAGACAGACAGACAGACAGACAGACAGACAGACAGACAGACAGACAGACAGACAGACAGACAGACAGACAGACAGACAGACAGACAGACATAATGTACTGTGTAAGTCTATGGAAATGGGGGTGAGACCCAGAGCCTCCTATGTTTTGTATTGAAGTCAATGTACCCAGAGGAGGATGGGCAGCTAGCTGTCTCAACACCTGGTGCTACCTACAGAGGGCAGTTGAGGCTCTGTAGACCTTCATTTGCAAAATAGTGTTTTAATAAATTTTTTGGATAACGTGAATTTAAGCAAGGGCACCAGAAAGCTAGAGGCAAGGCCCTGGCACACACACCTGACAATCCTCTGAGCCCATTGTTGTCGGCTGACAAGCTAATTCATTATATGTTACCCGTTTTTTGGGGGTGGTGTGGGTTTTGTGAGATATACTTTGAAAAGAATCAAGCATTATAAGTGCCTAAGTATCGTATGTTAGTCATTGTTGTAGAGCTGTTTTAATAAAACAGTAATAACCATTTATTAACTGTATGTCTAAAGTGTTAATTAACAAAAACGATATAATACAGTACTTTAACTGTATCCCTGACTGAGACAAACAGGTGGCTACCAAAACTTAAAGAACTATAATGAACTAACCAATAATATAATGAATAACCATAACTAAATGAACTAACCATAACTATAAATGAACTAACCATAAATATAATGAACTAACCCATAAATATAATGAACTAACCATAAATATAATGAACTAACCATAACTATAATGAACTAACCATAAATAAATGAAGCTGAACATAACTATATGATACTAGACCATAACTCTAATGAACTAACCATAACTATATTGGAACTAAAAATCATAGAACTAACCATAACTATAATGAACTAACCATAATATATGGAACTATAATGAACTAACCATAACTATAATGAACTACCATAATAATATGGACTATTCATGCCTAACATAACTATAATGAACTAACCATAAATATTATGGAACTATATGACTAACCATAATATAATGAACTAACCATAACTATAATGAACTAACCCTAACTATATGGAACTATACTGACCCAACCATACTATAATGAACTAACATTAAACTATAATGAACTAACGCATACTATAATGAACTAACCATACTTATAAATGCACTAACTAACTATAATGAACTACCATAACTATATGGAACTATAATGACCACATAACTATAATGAACCAACCATAACTATTAATGAAACTACCATAACTATAATGACCCAACCCATAACTTATAATGAACAAACCCATAACTATAAATGAATAACCCATAACTATAAATGACCTAACTCATAACTATAATTCACTAACCATAACTTAAATAACTAACCCTAACTATATGAACTAACCCATAATATAATGAACTAACAATAAATATAATACTAACCCATAACTATAATGAATAACCCATTAACTATAATGAACATAACCCTAAAATTATTAATGAACTAACCATAAATGATAATGAATAACCATAACTATCATGAACCTAACCCTAAATAATGACTAACCAAACTATAATGAACTAACCCATCTAATGAACTACGCAACACTATATGGACTATAATCGAACTAACCTAACTTATAAATGAACTAACATAACTATAATTTTAACTAACGCCATTGTATAGAACCTCGTTCTGTAGCACTAATACATCAGATATACCTCTTTCACCCCTTCTGAACTCAACACCTTGAGAATACGGTAAGATTGAAAACGAGCCTGCCTGCCGAGGACAGATAAATGTGGTTCCATGTATGAAGACATATGGACAGACACAATCTGCCTGGTGTTTTTGTATGAAATATAACCGCACCCATATAACCAGGCATATTGTTTTATTTGATAATGCAACCTGATTCTCTCTGTCTCAGGGCTGGCTGTGGCTGTTCCTGGACTTGGAGGCTGAGCTGTGGTGTTTGTGTGTTTGTGTGTTGTGTGTGTGTGTGTGGTGTGTGTGTGTGTGTGTGTGGTGTGTGTGTGTGTGTGTGTGTGTGTGTGTGTGTGTGTGTGTGTGTGTGTGTTGTGTGTTTGTGTGTGTGTGTGTGTGTGTGTGTGTGTGTGTGTGTGTGTGTGTGTGTGTGTGGTGTGTTTTCTCTCTCTCTCTGCACCTTGCAGAAGTGATTGGCTGTCCTTGTTTATGAAATTATGACATTTTAAACTGTAAAACCAAAGATTACCATTACACAGATTTTTTAAAATCCAAACTATCAAAACTCATTGCTGATGGTGACCTGAACCAATCAAAAAATGTTAATCTATTGCAAACCCCATTCCAGCAGGTCAGCCAGAGGAGAAGTTTTAATTCCGGTAAAAAACATTTTCAACAGAAAACAATGTATCCTAGCAAATTACATAGGTTGTTACTCAGCTATAAATCCTAATATCATGCCGACATTTTAGCATTAGACCTGCTGAAGGTAGCCCGATAAGGAGCCGGCCGATCTGGAGCAGGCGATCTGGAGCAGGTCGAGTCAGGAGCAGGCGATCAGGAGCAGGTTCGATCAGGAGCAGGTCGATCAAGGAGCAGGCCGCTCAGGAGGCAGGCCGATCAGGAGCAGGCCGATCAGGAGCAGGTCGATCAGGCAGGCAGGTCGATCAGGAGCAGGTCGAATCAGGAGCAGGTTCGATCGGAGCAGGTCGATCAGGAGGCAGGCCGGTTCTGGAGGGCAGGTCGGTCAGGAGAGGCCGTTCTGGAGCAAGTCCGATCAGGAGCAGGCCGTTTGGAGCAGGCCGTTTCTGGAGGCCAGGTCGATCAGGAGGCAGGTCGATCAGGAAGCAGGTCGATCAGGAGCCAGGTCGATCAGGAGCAGGTCGATCAGGAGCAGGCCGTTCTGGAGCAGGCCCCCCCCGTTTTTCTGGGAGCAGGCCGTTCTGGAGCAGGCCGTTCTGGAGCAGGCCGTTCAGGAGAGGCCGATCCAGGAGCAGGCCGATCAGGAGAGCCGATCTGGAGGGCAGGTGATCAGGAGAGGCCGAAAAGGACGGCCGAAACAGGACCAAGCCGATCTGGTATGCAGGCGATCAGGAGCAGGCGTTTGAGGCCAGGTCGATCTTGAGGCAGGCCGATCAGGAGCAGGCCGATCAGGAGCGGCCGATCAGGAGCAGGTCGATCTGGAGCAGCCTGCTCAGGAGCATGCAGAACAGTGAACCGGCAGCTACCTGGTCAGAGAGGAAGTTGGACTCAGTGCTCAGTTTTGACTACTGTAGGGTTGTTGTTGTTTTCGGCATGCCATATAATGAATTGTAGCAACATCAATACTAGTTAGGATGACCTTTATTTCAATGGATAAGTGTTTCTTCCTAATGATAATGTATTTTTTTTTACATTAAATTTGTTATTACAGATTGTCTCATTTACTTATTCTATATTGAAATTAGAAATAATAATTCAATGATTACGTCAGATTGATTAAAAGGTATTCATGTTTATCAAACACAGTGAATCAAATTTACCTCCCCAACGACTTATGTTTCGTCCACCTCACATCTGCTTACGGAGAATCAATTAATTAACATAGCTTTTTGTTTCCAATCTGCCTGATGCTTTTGGCCGGTTCTGTTAGGTTAATGGTGTCTGGAACGTACGGATTAAATACCTATTCTGTAGTAATGGTGTCTGCGAACGTAGGATTAAATATATATTTCTGTAGGTAATGGTGTCTTGGTGAACGTAGGATTAAATCTATATTGTTCTGTAAGGTATGGTGTCTGGGAAGTAGGAATTTAAATATATATTATCTGTAGGTAATGGTGTCTTGGGACGTAGCGATTAAATACCACTTTCTGTAGGTATGGTGTCTGGGACGTAGGATTCATACATATTTCTGTAGTCATGGTGTCCTGGGAACGGTCTGGATTAAATACATCTTTCTGTAGGTAAGGTGTCTGGAACATGGATTAAATATATAGTTTCTGTAGGTAATGGTGTCTGGGACGTAGGATTAAATATATATTTCTGTAGAGTTGGTGTTGGGACGTCGATAATATATATTTCTGTAGGTATGTGTCCTGGGAACATAGGATTAAATACATATTTCTGTAGGTAATGGTGTTCTGGGAAGCGGTAGGATTAAATCCATAATTTCTGTAGGTATTAGACATGGTATTGGACTGGTATTGAGCCATGGTCATTGGACATGGTATTGACCATCATACCATAATACCATGTCTAATCCATGTCCTAATACCATGTCCACTCACATGTCCAATACCATGTCCAATCCCATGTGCCAATACCATGTCCAATACCATGTCCATACCATGTCCAATACCAATGTCAATACATGTCCATACCGTCCCAAAATGACAGCAGGTCGGAGGCACCTCTTGCAGCAAGGCTGAAAATGTCAGTTCTTACCAAAAGTAAAAGATTCGCACCCATCAAGGAAGAGTCCCTCATTGGTCAAGGGCTGTGTCTCTGTGTCAAAAGGAACGGGGGAATGAACGAGATCTGGCGCATGCAGAAGATATTGCCGACGTGGACTCGGAGGGAAGACCAGTACGGTCTTTTTACCACCGGTGTCTCCGGATGAAAGAGACGAGGGTCATCCAACATGCAGCGGGGTACAATAGCATTACAAGGGGTGGGGCAAATGGCAGAGAAAATTTGATTTACTTTTGTCCTGGATATCTGCTGTCTGGATATTCTCCTGTCCTGGATAATATCTGCTGTCCTGGATATCTGCTGTCTGGATTGTGTCTATCTGCTGTCCTGATATCTGCTGTCCTGGATTCTGCTGTCCTGGATCTCTGCTGTCCTGGATATGCTCTGTATATCTCCTGTCCTGGATAATATCTGGGCTGTCCTGGATTATCTTGCTGTCTCTTGATATCTGCTGTCGTGGATATCTGTTGTTCCTGGATTCTAGACTGAATCTCTGCTGTCCTGAAATATCTCTGTCCTGGATATATCTGTTTGTCTGGTTATCTGCTGTCCTGGATATCTGCTGTCCTGGATATCTGCTGTCCTGGATATTGCTGTCCTGAATATTTGCTGTCCTGAATTCTGTTGTCCTGGATATCTGCTGTCGTGCTGGACATCTATGGGAACTGCTGTCCTGATATCTGTGCTGTCCTGGATCTATCTGCCTTGTCCTGAATATCTGCTGTCCTGGATATCTGCTGTCCTGGATATCTGCTGTTTGAATATCTGCTGTCCTGAATATCTGCTGTCCTGGATATCTGCTGTCCTGGATATCTGTTGTCCCTGGATATCTGCTGTCCTGGATATCTGTTGTCTGGATATTCTGCTATCCTGAATATCTGTTGTCCTGGATATCTGCTGTCCTGGATATCTGTTGTCCTGGATATCTGCTGTCCTGGATATCTGCTGTCCTGGATATCTGCTGTCCTGGATATCTGTTTGTATGAATATCTGCTGTCCTGCTGTCAACTCATTCTGAAGCCTAAAGTAACTTTTCAGTCATTACTGCCTCTTTGTCTCCTTTGAGAGTTCATTCCCAAACGCAGGTATTCCAGACAGAAGAGGCCGTTGCTGGACTTTCCTGGAGACCTCATTTTCCCCAATTTGATTTGAAATAGAAGAAGCAGAGGACAAATTTAGTGGCAAAATTATTGAAGCATTCCACCTTTTCAAATCCTGAAACAAACTTCTGCAAACACAGCCTATACCAAGCACCTCTCCCTACTGCGTGTGACGGTGTCCTGTCTGTCTGTCTGTCTGTCTGTTGTCTGTCTGTCTGTCTGTCTGTCTGTCCTGTCTGTCTGTCTTGTCTGTCCTGTCCTGTCTGTCTGTC
>NW_019946674.1:32928-39427 GCF_002910315.2 Salvelinus sp. IW2-2015
GCCAAGATTTTCAAAAATGTTCAATAATGACAAGCATGGTCAAATAATAATCAGGAATAAATCTCAGTTGGCTTTTCATAGCCGATCATTAAGAGTTGAAAACAGCAGGTTCGGACAGGTAAGGCGTTCCGTAAACCGCAGGCAGACCAGTTGAAACTGGAATAGCAGCAAGGCCAGGCGGACTGGGGACAGCAAGGTGTCATCATGCCCCGGTAGTCCTGACGTATGGTCCTAGCGGCTCAGGTTCTCAGAGAGAAAGAGAAGAACGATGAGAATTAGAGAGAAGCATACATTTAAATTCACACAGGGACACTGGATAAGAACAGGAGAAGTACTCCAGGTACCAACTGACCCTAGCCCCCGACACAACTACTGCAGCATAAATACTGGAGGCTGAGACAGGAGCGGTCAGGAGACACTGTGGCCCCATCCGAAGAAACCCCCGGACAGGGCCAAACAGGAAGGATATAACCCCACCATTTGCCAAAGCCCAGCCCCCGCACCACTAGAGGGAAATCCTCAACCACCAACTTACCACGGCGTGATGCAACCAGGCAGTGATGCACAGTCAGGATGCTCTCAATGGTGCAGCTGTAGAACTTTTGAGGATCTGAGGACCCATGCCAAAACTTTTCAGTCTACTGAGGGGGAGTACAGTGGTTTGTCTATAAGTTGCAGCAAACGTACAGCACAGCTTGCATGGTGCCGCAGAATTCTATGGCACGTTATTTAAGTGTCAGTCATTGTAACTAATACAATTTAGTTAGTGCTAGTTTGACCACAACAGGGCATCCTTGAGAACCTTTTTTGTAAAAACATAGTATATGGGACTGATTTTAGAAAATGTTGCTTAAAACTTCTATGGCTGCAATCCCGTTAACGGGATCGATATGGACAACAGCCAGTGAAAGTGCAGGGTGCCAAATTCAACAACAGAAATCTCATAATTAAAATTCCTCAAACATACATGTGTCTTATACCATTTTAAAGGTAATCTAGTTGTTAATCCCACCAAAGTGTCCGATTTCAAATAGGCTTTTCAGCAAAAGCACCACAAACGATTATGATAGGTCACCACCAACTCACAAAAAATTCAGCCATTTTTCCAGCCAAAGATAGGAGTCACAAAAAGCACAAATATAGATAAAATGAATCACTAACCTTTGATGATCTTCATCAGGTGACACTCATAGGACTTCATGTTACACAATACATATATGTCTTGTTCGATTAAGTTCATATTTATATCCAAAAACCTCCGTATACATTGGCGCCATGTTCATAAATGCCTCCAAAATATCCAGAGAGCCACGTCAAATAACAGAAATACTCATCATAAACTTTGATGAAAGATACATGTTTTACATAGAATTAAAGATACACTTGTTCTTCATGCAACCGCTGTGTCAGATTTCCAAAAAGCTTTACGGCAAAACACAATATTCAATCATCTGAAAACAGCGTTCAGCCACAAAAGCAGGCCATACAGTTACCCGCCAAATTGTGCAGTCAACAAAACTCATAAAAAGCATTATAAATCTTCACTTACCTTTGCTGATCTTCGTTGGAATGTACTCCCGGGACTCCCACTTCCACAAGAAATGTTTGTTTTGTTCGGTAATGTCCATCATTTATGTCCAAATAGCTATTTTTGTAGCGTGTTTGGTAAACAAGTCCAACGTCAGGAAGCACGTTCACTAAAAGCTGACAAAATGTCCAAAAGTTCCGTAACAGTCAGTAGAAACATGTCAAACGATGTATTGAATCAATCTTTAGAATATTTTAACATAAATCTTGAATAGCGTTCCAACCGGAGAATTACATTGACTTCAGATGATTGTCAAAGAATGGTCAGGGCATGGCAGACATGACTAATTCCCCTCTCATTCGGCCCCCGTTCACAGTAGAGGCATCAGACAAGGTTCTATAGACTGTTGACATCTAGTGGAAGCCATAGGAAGTGCAAACTCATCCATATCTCGCTGTTATTTCAATAGGATCTTGGTTGAAAATCGACCAGCCTCAGAATTTCCACTCCCTGTTTGGATTTTTCCCCCAGGTTTTTGCCTGCCATATGAGTTCTGTTATACTCACAGACATAATTCAAACAGTTTTAGAAACTTCAGAGTGTTTTCTATCCGATACTAATAATAATATGCATATATTAGGAACTATGACTGAGGAGCAGGCCGTTTACTCTGGGCACCTCTGTGCACCTTTCATCCAAGCTACTCAATACTGCCCCTGCAGCCATAAGAAGTTAATTTGCTTAATATTATGGTGTTTCTTTCCCAAGAAAAACTAAAAACGCTCAGGGTTTCCTTTAGGATGGAACAGAAAATGTGGCGATGTACAACGTGACGGTTGGGAGTAGACTACAGTACTAAGAGCATAACATTTCCACACCCTAATTGTATAATTGTAGTCTAACCAATACCCAAACAGAGATTCAGTGAAAATAAAGATCTCATTGATTCATCAAGACCATCATGCTTGTCTCAGAGCAGTGCGAAACAGTGATAAAATAGTTGACCACAGCGGGTAGGCTGTTGCTTAAAATCCTATTGCTTCTAACTTCAATATGCTCTTTAAATAAATAAGACTTACACCACTTTTAACAGCCCATTACTCAACATTAGTGAGACTCATGTCGCCTACAGTAGGCCTACAGTATATTGAACAAAAACATTTTCCCAAGAACTGAATGCCAATAATAACATATGGGTCTCTCGGTGGCAGCTGGCAAGGGTATCGAACCTGTATCTGTAGCAACTCATTTTGCACTGTGATGCAGTGGCTTAGATCACTGCACCCATCGGGAGGCCCCATCCACAAAGTATCAAAATACATAGAGGTGTTGGTAAAGCTATATTGTCCTGAACGGAATGTATGATGGGCCTATGGAGAACCTACCTCTGAACAGTAACATGCAATAAATGGACTTTGGGACAATATGTTTCGTCAGCCAAAATGGTAGTAATGACGATAGATGGAATATAAAAATGAATGTCGTTTTTGTTATGTTATTAAAAAATAAATGATGTTTTAACGAAAACATTGTAACTTGAAGAGTTTTCACAAGATGTACCTGATGTTTGCATATTGTGCATTTTGTGGAAAACGTCCAGATCGAATAGAATGTTTTTGTAAAGATGACATGTGAAGTTAGTTGTCTAAATTGGAACTGAGTAAAATCCAGTCCTTGCATTGCAACTAGTTATGCCGAGAGAACTTGCCCTAAAGGCGTAAACGCCCATTTCTGACCCAAGGGTATAAAACATGTGAGTTAAGAATTGACATGATGACTAAGTGACCACGAGCTGCAGCCAAGGTCCGAATTAGTTGTAACCCAAAAAGGCAACACGAGGTCGAAGAAGACAAAGGAACCTCTTATTCTATGCTATGGATGAGTAGCTGTTTCTAAGAGGGTGAATTTAAGCAGTACCACCCGGTTATTCTTTCCAAGGAATCGTGTATCTACACTGCTTTCATTCCCACGCTGTAACAATCTACAAGGCTGATTACCCGTCCTCAGAGGAACCCTTTTTCAGAACAAGGGTTACCACTAAGACAAAGGACACTGACATCGTGAGGACAATCAGAGAGTTACACCCGGTAACCAAAGAAGGGCTGTCATCAGAGGAGAAGTTGAACCCTGTCCACGAAGACACCCCATCGGAGACCTTCGACACGTTAATTACATCATTATATTCTGACTCATAAGAGCGGCAGTTCGGGGGAAAGGTTATGGTTAAAATAAGAATAGTTTACAAATGTACCCAAGTGTGCTTTTCTGTCGTGCACTCTCTCTTTCTCTCTCTTTTGAAATCCCCATTTTGTTTAACACGTGTCATATTGTGTTGGCCCGGTAGGGACCTGTTTCATTGTACTAAGTTCTAATCAATAGCCTAGACTGTGTGTTTGAGTATGTGTATCTTATATTATCATTTTAGCTTGTTAGTAAATAAATGATCAATTCAGTTGGTGTGGTACGGACTTATTTAGTGAGTCTCGGGTTTGTGCAGATTCCCAGATTGCGACTTTCAGGATGAGACTGTAGAGGAAATTATTTAATTAGACACTGTTGTAAAATTGGTATTCTTTGACTTAATTTGGGAGAAAAAAATATCTTTCCCATGGTGCCCTAGGTTACTGAGTTAATAATTACCTGATTCATTTAATCACGTAATTATAAACAGTTAATCATTCAATGAGCAGCAGTCGTCACAGTAATCAATACAACGTTACAACACTGGTGAGCAGTTGGTCAAGTTCTGTTGTCACAAGAATAATGGAAATGTCAGGGTGACCTGCTGAACCCGCCAGTTATGTTGACTTTGCCTGTCAGAGGTGGAGTTCCAGAGCTCACATGTGTGCCTGGCATGGACTCTGTCTCCATCTCGTTCCTCGCCCTCTGCAACGTGTCCTTTTCCGCCTGACTCTCCGCCAATGCCGCCTGGCTTTGGACCAATGTATCAGCTGTCGCCCGTATCTCTGCCCTCAGATAATGTTTCTCTTTCTGCTGGTCTGCCTTCAATGACTCGATCTCGGTCTTCAGTTTGAATCTGATCCGTGTGCACCTTCATCAGATGAGCAGAATGGTACCGCCCTGAGCCCCCATCGATTACAGTGGCCTATGATAGAAATGGTAGATCAATTAAGAATTAAAAGTGTCTCCAACACACATGCTGCGTACACATTTTAAGAATCTAGCAAAACTAACCGCTTCTTGACAATGATGTGTTTTATCAGTGCGGCCCGTTGTCCAGCCCTTTGTCCACTGACCTCCACGGATGGTTATCGGCATGGTTGTATGCTCTGCAAAAACACATTCACATTTTTAGTGAACAATAATTTAGTATTTTTTTAATTTAACCTTTATTTAATTTTCGATTTTATTACACAGTATGCTGACACATTGATGGGCTATATATATATATATATTTTTAAAGAAAATGCACTGAAACCAAAATACTCTCTTCTCAGCTCTGGCTCATTTTCAAGTCCTCTCGTGGTTACGGTCCTAACTCTGGAACAGCAAGCGCCATGTTCTCTTTGGTCGCAATGTCATTTTTTTATTTTTTTATAATTATTTATTATTAAAAAAAACAAGGAAGGGGTAACATTAAAGTATTAGAACATGAAGGACAAACACTACAGCATCAAGACACTATCAAACATGTATCAGTCTTTCCGCAACAGAGCCATACTTATGTGTGAGGGTGCGTGTGCATGATAGTGATATAAAATATATGTCATAGTTTCCTTTTTCATGATCACAATCATGTGAAACCCGAACCCTCCAAGATCCCCCCACAGTTCCCCAATAGCTGTCCCTCAACCATTCGAGACCCCTTTCACAGACCCCCCCCCTTCAGTATTTTTTTTTTTTACAATTAATTCCATTCCCCACCCCCAAGAACCCCCCAATAAAATGTGGGGGCATTGGGGAATCAATAAATATTGTACGGGAATAGCATCTGGTACTGTAAAGTGAAGCCGTCTCTAGAGTAATGCAAGATTCAAGACTTTGTGGCTTTTTCAGCTAAAAATTATTATATAGAATTTTGCCACAACAAATGTTGGAATATTGGGGGCATAAAATCATCGAAGCTCTGCAGGATTTTGTTGTGAGGGATAGATCATGGACCATTTATTTTGGTATTGCCCTCAGGTAGCCTGTTTCTGGTTCAGGATGGCTGAAATTGCATTAGCAATGAATCTAAAATTGAGCCTACGAAATAGTATTGTTAAGGAGATCTGGGAGAGACGCGGGTTCAGTCAATTACTAATGATACTTAATACTCTTGTAAGATCTCAACATGCAACTGTGAGATTCTATTCGATTAGATAGATTGAAATTGTACGTTAAACATCATAGCATACGTTGAAAGATAAGTGTTGCATAGAAACACAAAGTGGGTGGCCATGCAGAGATAGATGGGATGGGCTGAGGGAAGCTGAGAGGTTAGTATGTGGAATTGGAGACAGTGGGAGTGGAGTTTGCTGTGTGAGCGAGAAGAATGAAGGCCAAAGCATAAAGGGGAAAAAAGTCCAAAATAAACATAATAAAAGTACATTGAGACTCGTACACTTGAAGTGTGCAAGTGATTTTTACAACTAATGCCGGTTTGCTCATTGAGGAGACTGATGCCATGCCAGGGTGTTTGCAACACTGCATATCAAACACAACGCTCATCCATTCAAGAATAAACACACTACACACGCATACACACACATACATGTAAATAGTGACTCAAGAACACTGCACAGCACAAAATATAAAGTGTAGAGTATTCTGGTTATGTATTTTCGAGTTAGATCTTGGATGTCTTTGTTGAAAATTGTAGTTTTCTTTAGTTTATAATTTGGTTTATTGGCACATTGTTGTTATGCTGTTTTCTATCTGTATCTGTCCTTCTTCTCATTCTTTATCTGTTTTCTTCTTGTATTATTTTTCTTCTTTAGTTATTCTGCAATTTGGTTTGTTGGCGATTAG
>NW_019946675.1:0-1159 GCF_002910315.2 Salvelinus sp. IW2-2015
ACTGTGGTAGTATAAATACACATATCAGAGGGTACTGTGGTAGTATAAATACACATATCAGAGGGTACTGTGGAACTATAAATACACATATCAGAGGGTACTGTGGTAGTATAAATACACATATCAGAGGGTAATGTGGTAGTATAAATACACATATCAGAGGGTACTGTGGTAGTATAAATACACATATCAGAGGGTACTGTGGTAGTATAAGTACACATATCAGAGGGTTGCGTATTGTGGTAGTATAAATGTACATCTCAGAGGGTACTGTGGTTGTCACCCCCGACAGTAGAGAGCTCTTTATGTCTCTTTTGGTTTGGTCAGGGTGTGATTTGGGTGGGCATTCTATGTTCCTTTTTCTGTGATTTGTATTTCTGTGTGTTTYGCCGGGMGTGGTTCTCAATCAGAGGCAGCTGTCTATCGTTGTCTCTGATTGAGAACCATATTTAGGTAGCTTTTTCCKACGTGTTTTTTTTGGGTAGTTATTTTCTGTTTAGCTGTTTTGTTTGCCTGACAGAACTGTTCGCTTTGGTTCTCCTGTTTGTTGTTTTTGTTCGATAGTTTTTTTGGATTWAATCATGAACACTTTAAACGCTGCACCTTGGTCCACTCTTCCTTCAGCCCACGAGAAGCGTTACAGAACTACCCACCACCAAAGGACCAAGCAGCGTGGAAGAGAGGACTTGACATTGGAGGACATCCTGGACGGCAAGGGATCCTACACATGGGAGGAGATCCTGGCTGGAAGGGATCGCCTCCCATGGGAACAAGTGGAGGCACCCAGGAGAGCAGAGGCAGCAGGAAAAGGGAACTGGCGTTATGAGGGAACACGGCTGGCAAGGAAGCCCGAGAGGCAGCCCCAAACATTTTCAGAGTCAGGTTGGAGACCTGAGCCAACTCCACGTGCTTACCGTGGCAGGCGTCGTACTGGTCAGGCACCGCGTTATGCGGTGGAGCGCACGGTGTCTCCAGTACATGTTCATAGCCCGGTGCGCTACATCGCAGCTCCTCGCATCTGCCGGGCTAGAGTGGGCATCCAGCCAGGAGGGATTGTGCAAGCCCTGCTCTCCAGACCTCCAGTACATCTCTACCGCCCAGGATATCCTGCGCTGGCTCTGCGCAATGTGTCTCCAGTGCGTCTGCACAGCCCAGTGCG
>NW_019946675.1:7131-24534 GCF_002910315.2 Salvelinus sp. IW2-2015
AACGTTCAACAAAAACAAAGGAGATGATCATGGACATCAGGAAAGGAAGAGGAAATCAGGAAAGGAGAGGAAGCACCCCCCGATCCACATCGACAGGACGTAGTGGAGAAGGTGGAAAGCTTCACTGACAAAACTGAAATGGTCCACCCACGCAGACAGTGTGGTGAAGAAAGCGCAAGCAACGGCAGGGCTCTCCAGAGGGTTGTGTGTTCTGCCCAATGCATCACCAGGGCAAACTACTGCCCTCCAGGACACACAACACCCGATGTCACAGGAAGGACAAAGACCATCGAGGACAAAAACCACCCGAGCCACTGCCTGTTCACCCCACTATCCTCCAGAAGGCGAGGTCAGTACAGGTGTATCATAGCTGGAACGACAGAACCGACAGACTGAAAAACAGCTTCTATCTCAAGGCCATCCGACTGTTAAATAGCCATCACCAGCACATTAGAGGCTGCTGCCTATATACATAGACTTGAAAACACTGGCCACTTTAATAAATGGAACACTAGTCACTTTAATAATATTTGCATATCTTGCATTACTCATATGTATATACTGTATTCTATACTATTCGACTGTATCTTAGTCTCTGACATTTGCAGAGTCTCAATTTGGTGTTGGTCCTATTTAGTGAATTCTTGGTTGGTGAGCGGACCCCAGACCTCACAACCATAAAGGGCAATGGGTTCTATAACTGATTCAAGTATTTTTTAGCCAGATCCTAATTGTTATGTCAAATTATTTGATGTTCCTTTTGATGGCATAGAAGGCCCATGTTGCCTCTCAGATCGTTCACAGCCTTGTGGAATCTCTCTCTCAGGGCTTCTGCCATCTTCATCTGGAGATATTCAAGCTACATGTCTGAAAAGAGAAGAAGAGCGAGCCCCTCCTATTGTGTGGGTCCTAGAGAGGGCCTTGAACCCTGCCATTCTTCTCTTTCTCTCTGTCAGCTGACTGTGAGGACAGGGGACCCCAGAATGAGTAGAACGGCCCATTCAAATGGCCAGGGTTAGAGGCTCTAAGCCCATTCTAGAGAGACTATTTGTATGCCCAGCGTTTCCCAGCGCTCCTTATCCTCTTCAACGTCTTTCACACCAATGAAAAGCTCCCTCCTGCTTCTGGTCTTTTCTCTGATGAGCTCTTTCTTCTCTGTCATCCCTACGATCCCCTCCTCAGGAGTGACAGACGCTAACCTCTCCTCCATCTGCCCAAAATAATRACCACCACAGGCTTTATGGAGACACTGGGGAAGGAGACCAGGAGAGAGGGAGAGAAGTGGAGACAGAGAGCAGGGGAGAGGGAGAGGAAGCTTTGCTTTATGGAGACGTGGTGGGGACGAGGGGTCAGGGGAAGGAGTGACAGGGAGAGAAGGAGAGAGGATCCTTTATGGAGATGGAGTGGGGACGAGGGGTCATGGGAGTGAGAGAGAGAGGGGGAGGCCGGAGGCGTCTGAGAGAGGTGTCCCCCAGATCAGATGTGCTGTCTCTGTCTGTTCTCCCAGTCTATAGACATCTCTCTCCTCTCTTTGCCTCACGCTCACACCAGTCGCCTTGCCTCATGAAGCCAACCAATAAGAGCTTTACAGCCTGCAACCGTAAGCCGATCCATTCTAAACGTAAGGCTCTTGAGTTAGGACTTTTCAACCGTAAGGCCGATCCATTCTAAACTTAAGGCTCTTGAGTTAGGAATTTTCAACCGTAAGCCGATCCATTCTAAACTTAAGGCTCTTGAATTAGGACTTTTCAACCGTAAGGCCGATCCATTCTAAACTTAAACTCTGAGTTAGGACTTTTCAACCGTAGGCCATCCATTCTAAACTAAGTCTTGAGTTAACTTTTCAACCGAAGGCCGATCCATTCTAAACTTAAGCTCTTGAGTTAGACTTTTCAACCGAAGGCCGATCCATTCTAAACTTAAGCTCTTGAGTTAATTTTTCAACCTCGCCATATCGTGGAATCAAACTCAAAATATTGATTTATGGAAAGCTTCTCTAATGTCAAACATGAAGAGTGTGGTGTACCACAGGGCAGCTCTCTAGGTCCTCTACTCTTTTCTATTTTTATCAATGACCTGACACTGGCATTAAACAAAGCATGTGTCCATGTACGCTGATGATTCAACCCATACGCATCAGCAACCACAGCTAATGAAGTCAAAGAGTTGCAGTCTGTTTTGAATCGGTGCCAATAATAAACTGGTCCTGAATATCTCTAAAAGTAAGAGCATTGTATTTGATACAAATCATTCCGTAAGTTCTAGACCTCAGCTGAATCTGGTAATGAATGTGTGGCTGTTGAGCAAGTTGAGGAGACTAAATTACTTGGTGCTACCTTAGATTGTAAACTGTTATGGTCAAAACATATGATTAAATGGTTGTAAAGATGGGAGAGGTCTGTCCATAATAAAGAGATGCTCTGTTTTTTAAACAGTCGTGGGGTAGAGTGCTGAAGAAAGACCTAGTTAAGCTGCAGCGGGCCCAGAACAGAGCGGCACGTCTTGCTCTTCATTGTAATCTGACTTGTGCTCTGATATCTGCTTCACTGATTTCTGCTCTCGCAAAAGCCTGGTTTTCTGCACATTAACACTAGAAGCTTATTACCTAAAATGGATCAATTTAAAGTGTGGGTTCACAGTTCCAATCAAGATGTGTTAGTCATTACTGAGATGTGGTTAAGGAAGAGTGTTTTGAATACTTGATGTTAACCTTTCTGGTTATAACCATTTTTGGCAAGACAGATCTTCCAAAGGTGGGGAGTGGCAATCTTACCAAGGATCACCTTCAGTGCTCGGTTGTCTCCACCAAGTCTGTCCCCAAACAATTTGATTTGCCTGTTTTAAGCCTGTTTGGGATAGGGGCAGCATTTTCACTTTTGGATGATAGCGTGCCCAGAGTGAACTGCCTCCTACTCAGTCCCAATGCTAAATAATGCATATTATTAGTAGTATTGGATAGAAAACACTCTGAAGTTTCTAAAACTGTTTGAATGATGTCTGTGAGTATAACAGAACTCAAATGGCAGGCGAAAACTGAGAAAAAATCCAACCAGGAAGTGGGAAATCTGAGGTTTGTAGTTTTTCAACTCATTGCCTACGAATATACAGTGTCTATGGTCAAGTTGCACTTCCTAAGCTTCCACTAGATGTCAACCATCTTCAGAAACTTGTTTCAGGCTTCTGCTATAAAGGAGGGGGAATGGGAGCTGAATGAGTCATGGTCTGCAGAGTGTCTCAGGCTCGTGACGCGCTCTCCCGACAGAGTTAGCTCTCGTTCCATGCTTTCTACAGACAATGGAATTCTCCGGTTGGAACATTATTGAAGTTTTATGTTAAAAACATCCAAAGATTGATTCCATACATCGTTTGACTTTTTCTACGACCTGTAACGGAACTTTTCCAGTTTTTGTCTCTACGTAGTGCTCGGCCTCATGAAGATGATTACTGGGCTGAACACGCTAACAACTAGTGGCTATTTGGACATAAATGAATTATGGACTTTATGGAACAAATCAGTCATTTATTGTCGAACTGGGATTCCCGCGAGTGCATTCTGATGAAGATCATCAAAGGTAAGTGAATATTTTATAATGTATTTTCTAACTTCTGTTGACTCCAACATGGCGGATATTTCTTTGGCTGGATTGGGCTCTGAGCGCCGTACTCAGATTATGCTTTTCCGTAAAGTTTTTTGAAATCTGACACACGTTGCATTAAGGAGAAGTCTATCTTTAATTCTGTGAATAACACTTATCTTTATCAATGTTTATTATGAGTATTTCTGTGAAATGATGTGCTACTGCAAAATCACCGGATGTTTTGGAATCAAAACATTACTGCACGTAACGCGCCAATGTAAACTGAGATTTTTGGATTGAATAGCACTATATCGAACAAAACATACATGTATTGTTAACATGATGTCCGGCAGACTCAATAGCCTTGGTTTTCTAATGACCTGCCTCGCCTGGTTCACCAACTACTTTGCAGACAGAGTTCAGTGTGTCATATCAGAGGGCATGTTATCCGGACCAGAGCCCTATGGCACTAGCACTACTCCCTACATAGTGCACTTCTATTGACCAGAGCCCTATTCCCTATATAGTGCACTTCTATTGACCAGAGCCCTACTCCCTACATAGTGCACTTCTATTGACCAGAGCCCTACTCCCTACATAGTGCACTTCTATTGACCAGAGCCCTATAGGGAATAGGTTGCCATTTGGGACACAGCCCAAGTGTTTCGTGTTCCCTCCAGCCCTCAGCTTGTCCCCAGACTGCCCTTTTAATCCCCTGCCCCCTGGTATGTGTTGGTGACRTCMCACCGCTCCCCGCCCCTCCCTCCGKCCAGGCCTGGCGAGTYGATCGGGAGACTGACTGGCTCCATTCTCTGACCTCTGCCATTATCAAGATGGCGTCTGTCTGTCCGTCCGACAGGCTCAGAAGAGGATTGATATCATGGATACACATTACAGACAGATGAGAGATACTACATCTACTGTAATATAAGTATTGCGTGGCCAGCCTTCCAACATCCCATCTCATTCACTCCACTACGGTAAGAAGCCTGGGTTTTGGAGGCTACAGTAATATCTACTGGAACTGTTAGCATCAACAACATAATCCAGGAAGGAGACCAATCAACTGAAGGACTGTTCTGATGTTGCTATGAGACAGATGCAGAGGAACTTCTCTGAAAAGGTTGGCCATGACGTCTCCTGGAGGATCCCTCCTAAAGCTCCATCTCAAATGGTACCCTATTCCCTATTAGGGCTCTGGCCAATAGAAGTGCACTATGTAGGGAGTAGGGCTCTGGTCAATAGAAGTGCACTATGTAGGGAGTAGAGCTCTGGTCAATAGAAGTGCACTATATAGGGAATAGGGCTCTGGTCAATAGAAGTGCACTATATAGGGAATAGGGCTCTGGTCAATAGAAGTGCACTATGTAGGGAGTAGGGCGCCATTTGGAACACATTCTTGTCCTCTTACAGTGTTGATAGGTGGTCGGTCATGTTCACCATCACTACTTCCTCTATTCTACCAGTATGTTTATAGGTGGTTTCATCATGTTCACATCACTACTTCTCTATTCTACCAGTATGTTTATAGGTGGTTCGGTCATGTTCACCATCACTACTTCCTCTATTCTACCAGTATGTTTATAGGTGGTGCATGTTCACATCACTACTTCCTCTATTCTACCAGTATGTTTATAGGTGGTCGGTCATGTTACCATCACTACTTCCTCTATTCTACAGTATGTTTATAGGTGGTGTCCATGTTCACCATCACTACTTCCTCTATTCTACCAGTATGTTTATAGGTGGTCGGTCATGTTCACCATCACTACTTCCTCTATTCTACCAGTATGTTTATAGGTGGTGTTCATGTTCACCATCACTACTTCTCCTATTCTACCAGTATGTTTATAGGTGGTTAATCATGTTCACCATCACTACTTCTCTATTCTACCAGTATGTTTTAGGTGGTCGGTCAATGTTCACCATCACTACTTCCTCTATTCTACCAGTATGTTTTATAGGTGGTTAATCATGTTCACCATCACTACTTCCTCTATTCTACCAGTATGTTTATAGGTGGTTAATCATGTTCACCATCACTACTTCCTCTATTCTACCAGTATGTTTATAGGTGGTCGGTCATGTTCATCACTACTTCCTCTATTCTACCAGTATGTTTATAGGTGGTCGTCATGTTCACCATCACTACTTCCTCTATTCTACACAGTATGTTTATAGGTGGTCGGTCATGTTCACATCACTACTTCCTCTATTCTACCAGATGTTTATAGGTGGTTATCATGTTCACCATCACTACTTCCTCTATTCTACCAGTATGTTTATAGGTGGTCGGTCATGTTCACCATCACTACTTCCTCTATTCTACCAGTATGTTTATAGGTGGTTATCATGTTCACCATCACTACTTCCTCTATTCTACCAGTATGTTTATAGGTGGTCGGTCAATGTTCACCATCACTACTTCTCTATTCTACCAGTATGTTTATAGGTGGTTATCATGTTCACCATCACTACTTCTCTATTCTACCAGTATGTTTATAGGTGGTCGGTCATGTTCCCATCACTACTTCCTCTATTCTACCAGTATGTTTATAGGTGGTTAATCATGTTCACCATCACTACTTCCTCTATTCTACCAGTATGTTTATAGGTGTTATCCATGTTCACCATCACTACTTCCTCTATTCTACCAGTATGTTTATAGGTGGTCTCATGTTCACCATCACTACTTCCTCTATTCTACCAGTATGTTTATAGGTGGTCGGTCATGTTCACCATCACTACTTCCTCTATTCTACACGTATGTTTATAGGTGGTCGTCATGTTCACCATCACTACTTCCTCTTTCTACCAGTATGTTTATAGGTGGTGTCATGTTCACCATCATACTTCCTCTATTCTACCAGTATGTTTATGGTGGTTCATCATGTTCACCATCACTACTTCCTCTATTCTACAAGTATGTTTATAGTGGTCGTCATGTTCACCATCACTACTTCCTCTATTCTACCAGTATGTTTATAGGTGGTTAATCATGTTCACCATCACTACTTCCTCTATTCTACCAGTATGTTTATAGGTGGTCGTATCGTTCACCATCACTACTTCTCTATTCTACCAGTATGTTTATAGGTGGTTAATCATGTTCACCATCACTACTTCCTCTATTCTACCAGTATGTTTATAGGTGGTCGGTCATGTTCACCATCACTACTTCTCTCTTCTACAGTATGTTTTATAGGTGGTCGGTCATGTTCACCATCACTACTTCCTCTATTCTACCAGTATGTTTATAGGTGGTTAATCATGTTCACCATCACTACTTCCTCTATTCTACCAGTATGTTTATAGTGGTCGGTCATGTTCACCATCACTACTTCCTCTATTCTCCAGTATGTTTATAGGTGGTCGGTCATGTTCACCATCACTACTTCTCTATTCTACCAGTATGTTTATAGGTGGTCGTCATGTTCACCATCACTACTTCCTCTATTCTACCAGTATGTTTATAGGTGGTTAACATGTTCACCATCACTACTTCCTCTATTCTACCAGTATGTTTATAGGTGGTTAATCATGTTCACCATCACTACTTCCTCTATTCTACCAGATGTTTATAGGTGGTCGGTCATGTTCACCATCACTACTTCCTCTATTCTACCAGTATGTTTATAGGTGGTTATCATGTTCACCATCACTACTTCCTCTATTCTACCAGATGTTTATAGGTGGTCGGTCATGTTCACCATCACTACTTCCTCTATTCTACCAGTATGTTTATAGGTGGTCGGTCATGTTCACATCCCTACTTCCTCTATTCTACCAGTATGTTTATAGGTGGTCGGTCATGTTCACCATCACTATTCCTCTATTCTACCAGTATGTTTATAGGTGGTTAATCATGTTCACCATCACTACTTCCTCTATTCTACCAGTATGTTTATAGGTGGTCGTGCATGTTCACCATCACTACTTCCTCTATTCTACCAGTATGTTATATAGGTGGTTAATCATGTTCACCATACTCCTTCCTCTATTCTACCAGTATGTTTATAGGTGGTCGTCATGTTCACCATCACTACTTCCTCTATTCTACCAGATGTTTATAGGTGGTTATCATGTTCACCATCACTACTCTCTCTATTCTACCAGTATGTTTATAGGTGGTTTCATGTTCACCATCACTACTTCCCTATTCTACCAGTATGTTTATAGGTGGTGTCATGTTCACCATCACTACTTCCTCTATTCTACCAGTATGTTTATAGGTGGTGTCATGTTCACCATCACTACTTCCTCTATTCTACCAGTATGTTTATAGGTGGTTCATGTTCACCATCACTACTTCCTCTATTCTACCAGTATGTTTATAGGTGGTTAATCATGTTCACCATCACTACTTCCTCTTTCTACCAGTATGTTTATAGGTGGTCGGTCATGTTCACACACACTACTTCCTCTATTCTACCAGTATGTTTTAGTGTGGTATCATGTTCACCATCACTACTTCCTCTATTCTACCAGTATGTTTATAGGTGGTTAATCATGTTCACCATCACTACTTCCTCTATTCTACCAGTATGTTTATAGGTGTCGGTCATGTTCACCATCACTACTTTCTATTCTACCAGTATGTTTATAGGTGGTTTCATGTTCACCATCACTACTTCCTCTATTCTACCAGTATGTTTATAGGTGGTTAATCATGTTCACCATCACTACTTCCTCTATTCTACCAGTATGTTTATAGGTGGTCGGTCATGTTCACCATCACTACTTCCTCTATTCTACCAGTATGTTTATAGGTGGTTAATCATGTTCACCTTCACTACTTCCTCTATTCTACCAGTATGTTTATAGGTGGTCGTCATCATGTTCACCATCACCTAACTTCCTCTATTCTACCAGTATGTTTATAGGGTGGTTACATGTTCACCATCACTACTTCTCTCTATTCTACCAGTATGTTTTATAGGTGGTCGTCATGTTCACCCATCACTCACTCTTCCTCTATTCTACCAGTATGTTTATATAGGTGGTTATGCATGGTTCACCATCATCTACTTCTCTATTCTAACCAGTATGTTTTATAGGTGGTGGTCTGTTCACCATCACTACTTCCTCTATTCTACCAGTATGTTGGTTAATCATGTTCCACCATCACTACTCCTCTATTCTACCAGTATGTTTTAATAGGTGGTAATCCATGTTCACCATCCTACTTCCTCTATTCTACCAGTATGTTTTATAGGTGGTCGGTCATGTTCACATCACTACTTCCTCTATTCTACCAGTATGTTTATAGGTGGTTATCATGTTCACCATCACTACTTCCTCTAATTCTAACCAGTATGTTTATAGGTGGTTAATCATGTTCACGATACTCACTTCTTCTCTATTCTATCACCAGTATGTTTATAGGTGGTCGGTCATGTTTACCATCACTACTTCCTCTATTCTACCAGTAATGTTTATAAGGTGGTGGTTCATGTTCATCACTACTTCCTCTATTCTACAGTATGTTTATAGGTGGTCGGTCATGTTCACCATCACTACTTCCTCTATTCTACATAAGCATGTTATAGGTGTTAATCATGTTCACATCACTACTTCCCTATCTACCAGTATGTTTATAGGTGGTCGGTCCATGTTCACATCACTACTTCCTCTAGTTATTTTAACGCAGTATGTTTATAGGTGGTTATCATGTTCACACACACTATACTCTCTCTATTCTACCGTATGTTTATAGGTGGTCGGTCATGTTCCATCACACTTTCTCTTATTCTACCAGTATGTTTATAGGTGGTTAACCTGTTCACATCACTACTTCCTACTATTCTAAGAATAAATTCTAAAACTATTCTACCAGTATGTTATAGGTGGTCGGTCAAGTTCACCATCACTACTTCCTCTATTCTACCAGTATGTTTATAGGTGGTTATCATGTTCACCATCACTATTCTCATCTATTGTCTAAACCAGTATGTTTATAGGCTGGTCGGTCATGTTTCACCATCAAACTTTCCTCTATTCTACCAGTATGTTTATAGGTGGTTAATCATGTTTCATCATCACTACTTTTCCGTCTATGTTTTACGCAGTTGTTTTATGGTGGTCGGTCATTATGTTCACGGTCATCACTACTTCTCTATGTCTACAGTTATGTTTATAATGAGGTGGTCGGTCATGTTCACCCATCATATTCCTTATTATTTCTACCAGTATGTTTTCGGTGGGTTTCATGTTCACATCACTACTTCCTCTATTCTACAACGCATATGTTTTATAGGTGGTCGTTTGTTCACCTCATCACTACTTCCTCTATTCTACAGTATGTTTATAGGTGGTTACGTCATATGTCACCAGTCACTACCTTCTTCTATTTCTAACAAACAAGTTATTTATCTTCAATACTAACTAATCCTCTAAATTCTCAGTATGTTTATAGGTGGTCGGTCATGTTCACCATCACCTACTTCCTCTATTCTTCTACCAGTACTGTTTATAGGTGGTTATAATCAATGTTCAACATCATACTTCTCTTATTCTACACAGTATTGTTATAGGTGGTGTTAATCATGTTCACATCACTACTTCTCTATTCTAGTCTAAAACAGTGATGCTTTATAAGGTGGTCGGTCAATGTTCAAGCATCACTTACTTCCCTATCTATTAATCCTACCAGTATGTTTATAGGGTGGTCGGTCATGTTTCAACCATCACTAACTTTCTCTATTTAACCCAGTATGTTTTAGGTGGTCGGTCATGTTCACCATCACTACTTCTCTTCTTTATACTCAGTATGTTTTATAGGTGGTTACTCATGGTTCACCACATCCTACTCTCCTTCAATATTCTACTAACGTTATGTTTATAGGTTGGTTCGGTATTTGTTTCACATCCTACTTCCTCTAATTTACCAGTATGTTTATCGGTGGTTAATCATGAATTTCACCATCACTACTTCCTTATTCTACTCACCAGTATGTTTAATAGCTGGTTAAGTCTGGCTCACCATCACTACTTCCTCTATTTCAAATAACCAGGTTGTTTATAGTGGTCGTCATGTTCACCATCACTACTTTCTCTATTCTACCAGTATGTTATAGGTGGTCGGTCATGTTCACATCACTACTTCCTCTATTCTATTCTAATCTATAAAGACCAGTATGTTTATAGGTGGTCGGTCATGTTCACCATCACTACTTCTCTATTCCTATTTTAAATAAAATAGTTAAATACTACTACAGTATGGTTTATAGGTGGTCGGTCATGTTCACCATCACTACTTCTTATCTATCTACCAGTATGTTTTTGGTGGTTCTCATGGTTCCATTCACTACTTCCTATTACTATCTACCAGTATGTTTATAGGTGGTCGGTCATGTTCACCATCCTAACTTTCCTATTCCTACAACCAGTATGTTATAGGTGGTTATCTGTTCACCATCACACTTCCTCTATTCTATAGAATCAGTATGTTTAAGTTCGTCATGTTCAACCATCACTACTTCCTCTTTCTACAGTATGTTTATAGGTGGTTATCATGTTCCACCATCACTACTTCTCTTATTCTACCAGTATGTTTATAGGTGTAGTCAATGTTCACCATCACTACTCTCTTCTATTTCTAACTCTACAGTATGTTTATATGTGGTCGGTCATGTTCACCATCACTACTTCCTCTATTCTCCAGTATGTTTATAGGTGGTTCAATCATGTTCATCACTCATCTTCCTCTAATTCTACAGTATGTTTATAGGTGGGTCGGTCATGTTCACCATCACTACTTCCTCTATTCTACCAGTATGTTTATAGGTGGTCGGTCATGTTCACCCATCACTACTTCCTCTATTCTACCAGTATGTTTATAGGTGTCGGTCATGTTCACCATCACTCTTCCTCTATTCTACCAGTATGTTTATAGGTGGTTAACATGTTCACCATTACTACTTCCTCTATTCTACCAGATGTTTATAGGTGGCGTCATGTTCACCATCACTACTTCCTCTATTCTACCAGTATGTTTATAGGTGGTTATCATGTTCACCATCACTACTTCCTCTATTCTACAGTATGTTTATTAGTGTGGCGGTCATGTTCACCCATCACTCTTCCTCTATTCTACCATGTATGTTTTAGGTGGTCGTCTGTTCACACATCACTAACTTTCCTCTATTCTACCAGTTATGTTTATAGGTGTCGGTAATGTTCACCATCACTACTTCCTCTATTCTACCAGTATGTTATAGTAGGTGGTACATCATGTTCACCATCACTACTTCCTCTATTCTAACCAGTATGTTTAAGTGGTCTCATGTTCACCATCATACTTCCTCTTTTTCACGTATGTTTATAGGTTTAATCATGTTCCACCATCACTACTTCCTCTATTCTCAGTATGTTTATAGGTGGTCGGTCATGTTCACCATCACTAATTCCTCTATTCTACCAGATGTTTATAGTCGGTTAATATGTTACATCCACTCTCTTCCTCTATTCTACCAGTATGTGTTATAGGTGGTCGGTCATGTTCACTCATCACTACTTCCTCTAATTCATACCAGTATGTTTAGGTGGTCGGTCATGTTCACCATCACACTTCTCTAATATTCATACCCAGTATGCTTATAGGTGGTAGTCATGTTCACCATCACTATTCCTCTATTTCTAACCAGTATGTTTTAAGGTGGTCGGTCATGTTCACATCATACTTCCTCTATTCTACCGGTGTGTGTGCTATCTAATTGTCCCCTTGTGAGTGGTTGTTGTGCTGTGTGATTGTAGCAGCTTTATCTTATTGGACATGTATCACATTCCCTATATACCGGTACCCCGTGTATATAGCCTCATTGTTATTTATTGTGTTATTTTATATTTTTGACCTTCGTTTATTTAGTAAATATTTTCTTAACTCTATTTCTTGAACTGCATTGTTGGTAAATTCCTAAGGTTAGGCATCCCGCTAGCGGGATAACCTCCGGCAATTCAAATAAATAATCATAAAAATTATGGATATTAAACATTTAGGTACATAGACGTGTCTTATRTCGGTTGAAATCTTAAATTCTTGTTAATCTAACTTCACTGTCCGATTTACAATATGCTTTACAACAAAARCATGCCATGCGATTGTTTGATGATGGTGCCCCACATCAAAATATTTTTCCACCTGCACAGGTTTCATAAATTCACAAATAGCRATTAAATATTCACTTACTTTTTGAAAATCTTCCTCTGATTTGTCATCCAAAGGGTCCCAGCTATAACACGTAGTGTAATTTTGTTAGATAACATCCTTCTTTATATCCCAAAAAGTCAGTTTAGTTGGCGCCATCGATTTGAGTAATCCACTCGTTCAACATGCCAAGATCGGAATCCGGTACTCTACCCCTAAACTTTGTTTCAACAAGTCAAAATCAGTTTCTATTTATTMCTCAGATACCCTAAAATGTAATCAAACTAYAATATTTAATACGGAAAGAAGTATGTTCAATAGGAAAGCGATATTAGCAGGTGCACGTTGTCTTCATTGTGCGTGCGCACACGAATTTCCAAGCATATGTCCTTGTACTAAAACTCATTATCCTACTGAGTTTTTGGGAAGAAACAAGCCTGAACCTTGACCAAGACTACTGCCACCCAGTGGAAGCCATAGGAATTTCATACTGGGAGCTATATTAATTATTTCCCTATACTTTCCATTGTAAGAGCATAGGCTCTCAAAACAAAATTCTGGTTGGTTTTTCTTTGGATTTTCTCCTCCCATATCTATTGTGTTATGGTCTCCTACATTATTTTAACATTTCTACAAACTTCAGAGTATTTTCTTTCCAATGGTACACATTATCTGCGTATCCTGGCTTCAGGGCCTGAGCACCAGGCAGTTTACTTTGGGCACGTCAGTCAGGCGGAAATGGGAAAAAAGGGCCTTAACTTCAGGCTAAGGCTTGTAAGGTTGTTTTCAGCATTTCACTGAGGTCTACTACACCTGTTGTATTCAGCATTTCACTGTGAGGTCTACTACACCTGTGTATTCAGCATTTCACTGTAGAGGTCTACTACACTGTTGTATTCAGCATTTCACTGTAAGGTCTACTACACCTGTTTGTATTCAGCATTTCACTGTAAGGTCTACTACACCTGTTGTATTCAGCATTTCACTGTAAGGTCTACTACACCTGTTGTATTCAGCATTTCACTAGTAGGTCTACTACACTGTTTGTATTCAGCATTTCACTGTGAGGTCTACTACACCTGTTGTATTCAGCATTTCACTGTAAGGTCTACTACACTGTTGTATTCAGCATTTCACTGTGAGGTCTACTACCCTGTTGTATTCAGCATTTCACTGTAGGGTCTACTACACCTGTTGTATTCAGCATTTCACATGTAAGGTCTACTACACCTGTTGTATTCAGCATTTCACTGTGAGGTCTACACTTGTTGTATTCAGCATTTCACAGTGTAGGTCTACACCTGTTGTATTCAGCATTTCACAGTGAGGTCTACACCTGTTGTATTCAGCATTTCACGTGAGGTCTACACCTGTTGTATTCAGCATTTCACTGTGAGGTCTACACCTGTTGTATTCAGCATTTCACTGTGAGGTCTACACACCTGTTGTATTCAGCATTTCACTGTGAGGTCTACTCCCACTGTTGTATTCAGCATTTCACTGTGAGGTCTACTACACCTGTTGTATTCAGCATTTCACTGTGAGGTCTACTACACCTGTTGTATTCAGCATTTCACTGTGAGGTTCTACACCTGTGTGTATGTCAGGTCAACATGTTGACAAATACAATTTGATTTGATGACCGCTGGTGGAGAAAACTAGTCCGCTGTCATCTTTAGTAAATGTTTATAATCAGATCTTCTATTAAGCAAACTGACACCATTTTGTAGTTATTTTAAATTTATGGACAGAACGGCACACTCCAACACTCAGACATAATTTACAAACGCAGTATTTGTGTTTAGTGAGTCCGCCAGACGGAGGCAGCAGGGATGGATGGTGAATTGGACCATATGCCGTCCTGCCTGAGCCTTCTAAATGTAACAGTACTTTAGGGTGGGGGGAAATTAATGGAGTAAAAAGGACAGATTTTTCTTAGGAATGATGTGAAGTGAAAGTTGTCACAAATATTAATAAAGTCAAGTACAGATACCTTAAGCATGACTTAAGTATGTTCAAGTATTTTTACTTAAGTAGGATAATATTCTATTCGTGCTTCTACACCTGCATTGCTTGCTGTTTGGGGTTTTAGGCTGGGTTTCTGTACAGCACTTTGAGATATCAGCTGATGTAAGAAGGGCTATATAAATAAATTTGATTTGATTTTGATTTGACTATTCACCACGGAGAATTAGTTATATTTCTATGGTATAGTTAGTTATTATATAGTCTGTCCTAAACAATGCCTACAGTCCCTCTGAATCTCCATAGGTGGTGTGATGTATGGTCATATCCTTATGCTTCCTGTATATTCCATCTTAGTGGTGTGATGTATGGTCATATCCTTATGCTTCTGTATATATCCATCTTAAGTGGTGTGATGTATGGTCATATCCTTATGCTTCCTGTATATATCCATCTAGGTGGTGTGATGTATGGTCATATCCTTATGCTTCTGTATATATCCATCTTAGTGTGTGATGTATGGTCATATCCTTATGTTCCTGTATATATCCATCTTAGTGGTGTGGATGTATGGTCATATCCTTATGCTTCCTGTATATATCCATCTTAGTTGGTGTGATGTAATGCGTCATATTCCTTAATGGTTCCTGTATATATCCATCTTAGTGGTGGTGATGTTGGTCATGATCCTTATGGCTTCCTGGTATATATCCATCTTAGTGGTGTGATGTATGGTCATATCCTTATGGTTTCCCTGTATATATCCATCTTAGTGGTGTGATGTATGGTCATACTCCTTAATGCTTCCTGTATATATCCATCTTAGTGGTGTGATGTATGGTCATATCCTTATGCTTCTGTTATATATCTTAGTGGTGTGGGATGTATGGTCATATCCTTAGGCTTCCTGTATTATATTCCATTCGTAGGTTTGGTGTGATGTATGGTCATATCCTTATGCTTCCTGTATTATCATCCTGGTGGATGTGATGTATGGTCATTCCTTATGCTTTGCCTGTATTAATCCATCTTAGTGGTGTGGATGTATGGTCATATCCTTATGTCCTGTATTATCGTCCATCATTAAGTGAGTGTGATGTTATGGTCATATCCTTATGTTTCCTGTATATATCCATCTTAGTGGTGTGATGTTATGGTCATATCCTTATGGTTTCCTGTATATATCCATCTTAGTGGTGTGATTATGGTCATAGTCCTTATGCTTCCTGTATATATCGCATCTTAGTGGTGTGATAGTATGGTCATATCCTTATGTTCCTGTAATTATCATCTGTGGTGTGATGTATGGTCATATCCTTATGCTTCCTGTAATATCCAGTCTAGGTGGTGTGATGTATGGTCATATCCTTATGTTCTGTATTATCCATCTTAGTGGTGTGATATATGGTCATATCCTTATGGTTCCTGTATATATCCATGCTTAGTGTGTGATGTCATGGTCATATCCTTATGCTTCCTGTATATATCCATCTATAGTGGTGTGATTATGGTCATATCCTTATGGTTCCTGTATATATGCCATCTTAGTGGTGTGATGGTATGGTGCATATCCTTATGCTTCCTGTATATATCCATCTTAGTGGGTTGTGATATATGGTCATATCGCTTATGGTTCCTGTATATATCCATCTTCGTGGCTACTTCCCATTCTCTTCATTGACTGCCGTCTATTTGTAGCGCATTTCGATGTTATTTACTTAGAATATTCTTCAAGCATTTTACTCTTTTCACACTGTATTTTGATATCTTTTCAAAATCGAAATAATGCGATATTGTCATTGTAGGGCTTTGGGCAAGTAGCCTGGTGTAGGCTCGATTACCTTCATAAACAGAAATGGTTTGTCGGATTTTAAAACAAGTCATTATTATCCGTGGGTTTGCTGAACGTCTTCCGGCGTTCTATTATCGGGACCTGGAGGGCACGTTGCACGCTAGACATCTGATTGGCCAACGACAGTCCTCACAGAACGGTTTCAACTATAGAGCTACCGCAACATTTTCTGGGTCAGAAGATATCAAAATAGGTCTGGTTTAATTGTCCGTCTGCAATATTTAAAACAAATACTGGGTTGAATTTGCGTGAATTTGTATTTGAGAATAATCTATCGTGTTTGTATAGAATAAAAGATGCTGAGTCTGGATTGAAAAATGTCAATTAAACAGAGTTGAAATGATCACACCATCTATGTAATATTACCGTAAAATTCAATGAAAAACTTTAATCCATGAACAAGTTGTGGAGTTTAGAAGGTGAACAGATTGCATCATTTGCTCACAGATTATATTAAATTACGCAGTTACAGCCTGACTTATTACTGTAATTACATATAGTTAAACAATACTAGTGACTCAATTTAATAATGACAATTTCCTTCCATTATAATTCAATATTGTTTCAGACAGAAAAGCCTAGTATACATCTAGTTCACTAGCTTTGTGATAGGTCTATTCCTCTAGGTCACTATCTTTATTGATTATATATTCCTCTAGTATACATCTAGGTCACTATCTTTATTGATTATCTATTCCTCTAGTATACATCTAGTTCACTATCTTTATTGATTATCTATTCCTCTAGTATACACCTAGTTCACTATGATGCCCTCTTTAAACCCTCTTAGGCCTCACTCCCCCTATCTGAGATATCTACTGCAGCCCTCATCCTCCACATACAACACCCGTTCTGCAGTCACG
>NW_019946675.1:30324-44415 GCF_002910315.2 Salvelinus sp. IW2-2015
TTCTGTTAAAGGTCCCCAAAGCACACACATCCCTGGGTCGCTTGTCTTTTCAGTTCACTGCAGCTAGCGACTGGAACGAGCTGCAAAAAACACTCAAACTGGACAGTTTTATCTCCATCTCTTCATTCAAAGACTCAATCATGGACACTCTTACTGACAGTTGTGGCTGCTTTGTGTGATGTATTGTTGTCTCTACCTTCTTTCCCTTTGTGCTGTTGTCTGTGGCCAATAATGTTTGTACCATGTTGTGCTGCCACCATGTTGTGCTGCTGCCATGTTGTGTTGTCATGTGTTGCTGCCTTGTTATGTTGTTGTCTTAGGTCTCTTATGTAGTGTTGTGTTGTCTCTCTTGTCGTGATGTGTGTTTTGTCCTATATTTWTATGTTATTTTTATTTATGTATTTAATCCCAGTCCCTGCAGGAGGCCTTTTGGTAGGCCGTCATTGTAAATAAGAATTTGTTCGTAACTGACTTGCCTAGTTAAATAAAGGTTCAATTTTAAAAAATCAATGTTGGGACTAATTTAATGTTTTTAGGCTTACAATATTTAATAAGTGCATAGGAGATTATAAAATAGATGTAGGCCAGGTCTAATGGTAGACTTTTAAACGAACAATTCAACGTATATTGTTATTTATAWATCAATATTACATTATGTAGACCTTCAGTTAAGAAGCTGGTGGAAGACTGTCAACTGCATGCCCAAACAGAAAGCTTTCGCCTACCTATAACATATACTACGTATAGGCCTGTGTATTGTCGTAGGCTAAATATTGAGGTATTAATATATTGCGGTCCCTCCGGTTTAACGTCGTGTGACACCGCTCTGAGGGGGCGCTCATTAGGTCGCTGTCCGTGCGCTAATACACGACTCTGCGGGAGCCAATCGTWATCGGCCGCCTGCTCTCACGCCCTGTTGACTAGAGTTTACCTGGCAACGCAAGGATTTATAATGGAGAGATTTTATTAGACCGTGTCAGGCCTATAAACCCAGGCCAACTGTAGACCTAGTTCAGTGTAGATGTTGAATTAAACAGGGGTAAATGAGAAATATTTGTCTATAAGCCTTCAAATAGGCCTATAGCAAGACAACCTCGTCAGCCTACAGCTGGTTAAGTAATGTTTTGTGCACAAAGTTAGACGTACATTTGAAAGGAAACTATTATTATTTTGTATTTTTCAGTCATGAAAAATGCATCTGGGCTATTTTTATCCAAAGCGATACATGTTTTACGACCCATTGACTGCATGATTGCTTTTTGAATACAGTAGCTCTTTATGGTTGGTTGGCTTCTGAAATATCGTAACGTGAAATGGCAGAAACGCCAATGAATGTTGACACCGGTATGGCGCCAGTCTAAGAAAGAGATTACTGTGATTTAGAACGTCAAGTTGGAAGAACAACTCCTGATACACCAGTATCACATTCCACGGCAGCACTGTGTCCACACACACACAGTAACTAGAGACATTTTAATGAGAAATACCTTTTATTAATAAATCATGATTTATCATTTAATATGGTGTGGCAATACTTTGCCGCAGTACATCAGAGTGTTGTTTCAAAATCAACAAACCTCAAACAGAATTTGTATCAATAAAAGAGGTCACACACACAAGCACATCAGCTGCAGTCATTTGCAGCAGAAAGTATTGAAGGTTCCAATACACTGCAGTGATACAGTATATGACTGAGGAAGTCATTCACAACCACACTGCTCATTACATCTGATGAAGGTTACCAATACACTGCAGTGATACAGTATATGACTGAGGAAGTCATTCCCAACCACACTGCTCATTACATCTGATGAATGTTACCAATACACTGCAGTGGTACAGTATATGACTGAGGAAGTCATTCCCAACCACACTGCTCATTACATCTGATGAAGGTTACCAATACACTGCAGTGATACAGTATATGACTGAGGAAGTCATTCCAACCCCACTGCTCATTACATCTGATGAATGTTACCAATACACTGCAGTGGTACAGTATATGACTGAGGAAGTCATTCCCAACCACACTGCTCATTACATCTGATGAAGGTTACCAATACACTGCAGTGGTACAGTATATGACTGAGGAAGTCATTCCCAACCACACTGCTCATTACATCTGATGAATGTTACCAATACACTGCAGTGGTACAGTATATGACTGAGGAAGTCATTCCCAACCACACTGCTCATTACATCTGATGAAGGTTACCAATACACTGCAGTGGTATATATGACTGAGGAAGTCATTCCCAACCACACTGCTCATTACATCTGATGAATGTTACCAATACACTGCAGTGGTACAGTATATGACTGAGGAGTCATTCCCAACCACACTGCTCATTACTCTGATGAAGGTTACCAATACACTGCAGTGGTATATATGACTGAGGAAGTCATTCCCAACCACTGCTCATTACATCTGATGAATGTTACCAATACACTGCAGTGTACAGTATATGACTGAGGAAGTCATTCCCAACCACACTGCTCATTACATCTGATGAAGGTTACCAAAACACTGCAGTAGTACAGTATATGACTGAGGAAGTCATTCCCAACCACACTGCTCATTACATCTGATGAATGACCTAGTATTTAGTTGTCCATGTGGAAACCCTAAATTATGTATCTTCTTAAGGAGTGAAAATAGCTTTTTCAAATTGACTTTATTTGTTAATGATGTAGAAACGCAGGCAAACCACCACATGAAAGTTACCAGATATATCCTGATACTTACAATGATGACTTAACTAATTTCAACTGGAACCCATCTGTCTGTAGGATGGTGGTAACATGAATATAGTTCTGTCAGTAGGATGGTGGTAACATGAATATAGATCTGTCAGTAGGATGGTGGTAACATGAATATAGTTCTGTCAGTAGGATGGTGGTAACATGAATATAGATCTGTCAGTAGGATGGTGGTAACATGAATATGTTCTGTCTGTAGGATGGTGGTAACATGAATATAGTTCTGTCAGTAGGATGGTGGTAACATGAATATAGATTCTGTCAGTAGGATGGTGGTAACATGAATATAGTTCTGTCAGTAGGATGGTGGTAACATGAATATAGTTCTGTCAGTAGGAGATGTGGTAACATGAATATAGTTCTGTCAGTAGGATGGTGGTAACATGAATATAGTTCTGTCAGTAGATGGTGGTAACATGAATATAGTTCTGTCAGTAGGATGGTGGTAACATGAATATAGTTCTGTCAGTGGGATGGTGGTAACATGAACTGGCGATAGGGTGCACTATACCAGCCATACTCAATAAGGACCGTAGGACCCAGAACAAGTTAAAACATTTTTTTTTTAAACATAACATTTTCACATTTAATTCGGTCGGGATTTGACTCCTGGTATCATATGAACACACAGAAGACATGTAAAATGTGTAGAATTGGAACGGTTTGGGTCACATGGGTTGTGAGAGTCTGTTACACTGGTCCCGTGTGGCTCAGTTGGTAGAGCATGGCGCTTGCAACGCCAGGGTTGTGGGTTCATTCCCCACGGGGGCCAGGATGAATATGTATGAACTTTCCAATTTGTAAGTCGCTCTGGATAAGAGCGTCTGCTAAATGACTTAAATGTAAATGTAAATAATGACAATATCCATCCGGACCTTTGCCATCTAGGACATCGTGTGTGAGCGGGTCATCTCTAATGACAGTATCCATCCAGATCTTTGCTATCTAGGACATTTGTGTGAGCGGGTCATCTCTAATGACAGTTATCCATCCAGATCTTTGTTATCTAGGACATCTGTGTGAGCGGGTCATCTCTAATGACAGTATCCATCCGGACCTTTGCTATCTAGGACATCTGTGTGAGCGGGTCATCTCTAATGACAGTATCCATCCGGACCTTTGCTATCTAGGACATCTGTGTGAGCGGGTCATCTCTAATGACAGTATCCATCCGACCTTTGCCATCTAGGACATCTGTGTGAGCGGGTCATCTCTAATGACAGTATCCATCCGGACCTTTGCCATCTAGGACATCTGTGTGACCAGATAATCTCTAATAGTATTAGAGTACCCCTGGACTACTGTGTTCATTGACATATTTAAAGAAACTATTCATGTTTTTAGTGCCATGTTTGCAGCACATTATACAGAAGGACATGTTTGGACAAAAGACTAAGTAGGAAAAAACTATAACTATTCCCTTGTCATTTTCTTATCAGGGTCAAATGAAAAACATTTGTATAAACAAATTATTAAAAGCACAATAAATATACATACAGGGTCAAATAAATACTATTTTTTGTTTCCAAAATCATGATTTGTAGGAGGATCCCTGCCATTTAATCTGTCTCTTTTCATGCTTTAGAACTGTGGTTCCCAACCATGGGCACTAGGACCCCTGGGGGTACTTGGCCTATCCTCAGGAGGTACTGGAGAAGACTCCTGAGACCAGGCCTACTGGTAAAATGCACCTGAGAGGGTACTCCAGGGGTAGTCCGGGCAGAGCAACATTTAGTTGGTGGTACAGTAACAGATAACGGTTGTGAACTGCTTTAGAATGCGCCTGTTCCTCTGACAGTGTCTTAAGGTTCCATCCATAGAACCATTCTAGTTCTATGATTCCCTTCCTGGAGTGTTCTGGAATTTTCTTATTCTACTGCATCGACATGTAAGGCCAATTAAAACTGCTTCCGGAAAGCAACATATCCCTAATGAGAGTTTCTATTGGTGTTTTTCCGACCAACCGGATGAAGAATAACTGTTCTATAACGGACGAGGAGACGGTGCGTAGAGAGGGCAGACGGAGTAGTAGCTTCCCAAACCGGTTCGGTTGGTTAGGGTACTGGTTCCTGATGTACTCTTCCAGGGCGCAYTGGGACTTCTCCTGAAGATCGTCCACGTGAGTCACGTCTGACAGACCGCACGCATCTATAAAAACAGAGAATTMAAATCAGAAATCATTATCAATAATATAGGCTTATCTTCTTCGTGTACAATGCAATATTGGCTAATATTAGATCATCAATTAATTACAAAGAACACAATGGCTGAGTTTACACAGGCAGCCCAATTCCGATCTCGTTTTTGCTCTTTTAGTAAATCAGATCAGTTCTTTAACCAATAATTGGGCAAACTATCAGAATCGGGCTGCTTGTGTAAATCCAGCCAATACGGCATAGACATTTAACGCCTACTGTAATTTTTCGAAATCAATATTAATATAGGCTATTGTTAATACAGTATGTTGTATGCCTATATAGGCCCACTCCAATTTATGAAATCAATGTAACTGCGTTAAAAACAAGACAAAGCAAATTATGCCGTATTTGCTTAACTCAAAATGGCGCTACAGGGGCTTATCAATAGAACATGGCCCTCTCTTTGAATTTAAACGGGTCCGAAATAACATCACAAACAGGCCTATATAACGTACAGCCCTGTCTACTAAATAAAACGGGTCTGAAATAACATCACAAACAGGCCTATATAACGTACTGCCCTGTCTGCTAAATAAAACGGGTCTGAAATAACATCACAAANACAAACAGGCCTATATAACGTACAGCCCTGTCTGCTAAATAAAACGGGTCTGAAATAACATCACAAACAGGCCTATATAACGTACAGCCCTGTCTACTAAATAAAACGGGTCTGAAATAACATTACAAACAGGCCTATATAACGTACAGCCCTGTCTACTAAATAAAACGGGTCTGAAATAACATCACAACAGGCCTATATAACGTACAGCCCTGTCTACTAAATAAAACGGGTCCGAAATAACATCACAAACAGGCCTATATAACGTACAACCCAGTCTGCTAAATAAAACGGTTCTGAAATGCATAATAAACGGGGCTTTAGAACGTACTGCCCTGTCTGCTAAATAAAACGGGGCTTTAGAACGTACAACCCTGTCTGCTAAATAAAACGGGTCTGAAATGCATAATAAACGGGGCTTTAGAACGTACAACCCTGTCTGCTAAATAAAACGGGTCTGAAATGTATAATAAACGGGGCTTTAGAACGTACTGCCCTGTCTGCTAAATAAAACGGGTCTGAAATGCATAATAAACGGGGCTTTAGAACGTACAGCCCCGTCTGCTAAATAAAACGGGTCTGAAATGCATAATAAACGGGGATTTAGAACGTACAACCCTGTCTGCTAAATAAAACGGGTCTGAAATGCATAATAAACGGGGCTTTAGAACGTACAACCCAGTCTTTGAAATGAAACGGATCCGCAATAACATTACAAACAGTCCTATAGGCCTTTACTCAGACTGCTCCACACTATAGACGCACTCTTCAAATGCATTTTTTAAAAGCAGATTTAAAAACATAATTCTGAATGCAACGCTGTGGTGCTGTCCATGTTGCTACCTCCATGTTATCTGAGGATACACGCTTAGAAAAACGGCTTCCAAAAAGGTTAATCGACTGTCCCCATAGAATAACCTTTTTTTGGCTTCCCTCTGTGGAAAGGGTTCTAAGGTTATTCAAAGGGTTCTCGTATGGGGCCAGCCGAAGAACCCTTTTAGGTTCTAGAAGACACCGTTTTTCCTGAGTGTAGCAGCGCTACAATAGAGGGGTGAATAACGGGTTCTGGCCTGGTTCTACAACACGTGCACAGAACACCGCTCCTGGCTCTGCTGTGACGAGTCTAATACTATTTRTTTTACCGTCAGTCAAGGCATCCATCGACTTGAGTTGACAAAATACATGATTTCGTTTTTTACATTTTTTTATAGGACATAAAAAATGAATGTTCATTCATCTCGCCACCATAAGACCTTTTAGGCTCAGGCCTAGTTGTTTAAATACATTACGGCATTTAAGAAATTCTGCAAAACGAAATTAAATATAGGTAGACTTTTCTTTATTCTTTATTATTAAACATTTAACATTTAAATTTTCTGTCGGTAATGGTTAAGTTTGTGGCTGATGACAGGTGAATAACTTACATGTCTGTAGGTCATTCACCTAACAAAATTAGCCTGTAAAATGTTTTGATAATAATTATTATTCGTTTTAAAATAAATCTAATTAATTAAATTAAACGCCAATGATATTATTAATCATATCATATATTCACAGGGGCCTATTAATAAAACATGCTGAATTAATTATTGTAAAAACAAATTATATAAATCATCATATATTTATATAATTCACGAACGTTGTTGAGTCCAATGCCTCAATGTTGTTGCAGGTATTTATAGTAGACTCCTCACGTTTCCACATTCTGCATTCAACTCATAGGATTGGTTGAAAGTGAATTTGAGGGGTAATTGATATACTTCTTTGTGGTGATTTGGGAACAAACTACAGCTGTTCCTGTTGCCGATGAGGGTGCTGCTAGTCTATGTTCGGTTTGTATTGATACCAGTCATAGTAAACAGCAGTGAAGCATAGCGTTGTGTGTTTACCTGACGTAAAGAGAACTATAGCCTTAACGCAGCTGTACTCGGCTGAGTCGACATGCAGAACCTTCAGCTTCTCCACCTGCTCTGGAAGACCGGATATGGTCCATGAAAGACACGACTCTCTCCGCCGACATGGGGGCGGCATGCAGCCCTGCCGCGGCCAGGAGAGGAGCCACATGCACCGGCATTGAGCACTGGGCGCGTTCAGCACGAAACAACTCGCTCCATGTGCGCCGGAGAGCGACCTGGTCGGTGATCTGGAGGTCGGGGAAGAAGGGGATGTTCCGGGCCCACTCCACCGCCGAGAACAACATCCGGGCGGCCAGCTCACAGATGTTCTCGATCCCCACGAGGTTGTTGGACTGCATACACTGCGTGCTGATCTGGATGTGGGTAGGCTCGCTCGCATGAGCAGGGAGATGTATCCAGATAGGTAGGAGTGGCATTGGAGAGGGTCTCCGTGGTTATGGAGAACTGACCGTGGTACGGTTGAGTAGGGAGCATCCTCCCTCTCTGAACGGCTGTGATACAAGAGACAGAGACAATATTAATGTCTGGTAGATACGTGCGTTGCCTACAAGGTGATATATCATATTAATGTCTGGTAGATAACGTGCGTGGCTACAAGGTGAATGATCATATTATGTCTCGTAGATAACGGTGCGTTGCCTACAAGGTGATATATAATATTAATGTCTGGTAATAACGGTGCGTTGGCCTACAAGGTATATATAATATTAATGTCTGGTAGATAACGGTGCGTTGGCCTACAAGGTGATATATTCAATATTAATGTCTGGTAGATAACGGTGCGTTGGCCTACAAGGTGACTATTAATATTAATGTCTGTGTAGATAACGGTGCGTTGGCCTACAAGGTGATATATTAATGTCTGGTAGATAACGGTGCGTTGGCCTACAAGGTGATATATTAATATTAATGTCTGGTAGATAACGGTGGTTGGCCTACAAGGTGATATATTAATATTAATGTCTGGTAGATAACGGTGCGTTGGCCTACAAGGTGACATATCATATAATGTCTGGTAGATAACGGTGCGTTGGCTACAAGGTGATATATAATTCTGGTAGATAACGGTGCGTTGGCCTACAAGTGAATATAATATTAATGTCTGGTAGATAACGGTGCGGTGCCTACAAGGTGATATATCAATATTAATGTCTGGTAGATAACGTGCGTTGGCCTACAAGTGATATATTAATGTCTGTATAACGGTTGCGTTGGCCTACAAGGTGAATATCAATATTAATGTCTGGTAGATAACGGTGCGTTGGCCTACAAGGTGAATATCAATATTAATGTCTGGTAGATAACGGTGCGTTGGCCTACAAGGTGACATATCAATATTAATGTCTGGTAGATAACGGTGCGTTGGCCTACAAGGTGATATATCAATATTAATGTCTGGTAGATAACGGTGCGTTGGCCTACAAGGTGAATATCAATATTAATGTCTGGTAGATAACGGTGCGTTGGCCTACAAGGTGATATATTCAATATAATGTCTGGTAGATACGGTGCGTTGGCCTACAAGGTGATATATTCAATATTAATGTCTGGTAGATAACGGTGCTTGGCCTACAAGGTGATATATCAATATTAATGTCTGGTAGATAACGGTGCGTTGGCCTACAAGGTGATATCAATATTAATGTCTGGTAGATAACGGTGCGTTGGCTACAAGGTGACATATCAATATTAATGTCTGGTAGATAACGGTGCGTTGGCCTACAAGTGATATATCAATATTAATGTCTGGTAGATAACGGTGCGTTGGCCTACAAGGTGACATATCAATATTAATGTCTGGTATGAAACGGTGCGTTGGCCTACAAGGTGATATATAATGTCTGGTAGATAACGGTGCGTTGGCCTACAAGGTGAATATCAATATTAATGTCTGGTAGATAACGTGCGTTGGCCTACAAGGTATATCAATATTAATGTCTGGGAGATAACGGTGCGTTGGCCTACAAGGTGATATACAATATTAATGTCTGGTAGATAACGTGCGTTGGCCTACAAGGTGACATATCAATATTAATGTCTGGTAGATAACGGTGCGTTGGCCTACAAGGTGACATATCAATATTAATGTCTGGTAGATAACGGGGCGTTGGCCTACAAGGTGATATATCAATATTAATGTCTGGGAGATAACGGGCGTTGGCCTACAAGGTGACATATCAATATTAATGTCTGGTAGATAACGGTGCGTTGGCCTACAAGGTGATATATCAATAATAATGTCTGGTAGATAACGGTTTCGTTGGCCTACAGGTGATATATTAATATTAATTCTGGTAGATAACGGGCGTTTGCCTACAAGGTGAATATCAATATTAATGTCTGTAGATAACGGTGCGTTGCCTACAAGGTGATATATTAATATATATGTCTGGTAGATAACGGTTGCGTTGGCCTACAGGTGACATAATCAATATTAATGTCTGGTAGATAACGGTCGTTGCCTACAAGGTGATATATTAATATTAATGTCTGGTAGATAACGGTGCGTTGGCCTACAAGTGATATATCAATATTAATGTCGGTAGATAACGTGCGTTGGCTACAAGTGATATATAATATTAATGTCTGTAGATAACGGTGCGTTGGCCTACAAGGTGACATATCAATATTAATGTCTGGTAGATAACGGTGCGTTGGCCTACAAGGTGATATATCAATATTAATGTCTGGTAGATAACGGTGCGTTGGCCTACAAGGTGATATATCAATATTAATGTCTGGTAGATAACGGTGCGTTGGCCTACAAGGTGATATATTAATATTAATGTCTGGTAGATAACGGTGCGTTGGCCTACAAGGTGACATATCAATATTAAGTCTGTAGATAACGTGCGTTGCCTACAAGGTGATATATCAATATTAATGTCTGGTAGATAACGGTGCGTTGGCCTACAAGGTGATATATTAATGTCTGGTAGATAACGGTGCGTTGGCCTACAAGGTGACATATCAATATTAATGTCTGGTAGATAACGGGCGTTGCCTAAAGTGATATATCAATTAATGTCTGGTAGATAACGGTGCGTTGCCTACAAGGTGACATATCAATATTAATGTCTGGTAGATAACGGTGCGTTGGCCTACAAGGTGTATATATTAATATTAATGTCTGGTAGATACGGTGCGTTGGCCTACAAGGTGACAGATACTACTGGTAAGTGTAGTGAATAACGGCGTGTCGTCTGAATACATCCTACCAATCCTGATGGAACGAAACGGGTTCTAGGCTTGATTCATACAAGGTTCTAGATCCTATAGAACTCTTTCTACGCGTGTAAAACACACACAACCCTCTGCCTTCATTCCTCTGAGACAATAAGCTCATGGACAATAACAGGACGAGACTATTATTAGGAGCTCAACAATGGAGATTTAACAGTGTTATATTATCTTATAGCCTATCTGAACTACACGTATGAATATGTTGTTATAATGTTGTATAATGTAGTGAGTTTACGAACCTTATCTTTAGAGAATCTGTCTTGGTTTTAAATCATTGGTTTCTAGATGACTACAGCTACAGGCTATAGTGACCTGAAGGGAGATGAGAAACACGCGTGTTTACCTTTCTCCTCATTCCCACTTTGACACATTCTTGAGGCGGCAGTACTGGCATTGGTTCCTGTGTGTTGATCAATGGGGACAGTTCCTGCTAGCGCGGCAGGTGTAGCAGAGGTTTCCGTCGACGCTCCGTTTGAAGAAGCTCTTACACCCCTCACATGTCAACTGGCCATAGTGCTTCCCGCTGGATTTATCCCCGCACACCACACACGCGATCTTGCGCGGCTGTTGTTTGTCCACGGAGTTAGTCGACGTTTGGCTAGTGATGAATGAGGATGTATTGCTTGAATGAGCGCCTTGGGGTGTCTGATGTGTTGAGGGATATCCAGAGAGGATGTGGGATTGAGGTGTCCCGTTAGGTCGGTAGAGAGGATAACGGTCCGACTTGTGAGAAGCGGGAAGAGATTCCGCCCTGAGAGTCGCGGGCGACATCGTCCTCGCCGTTTCTCCACGTTACCATCGCCAATATCATCCGTCAATGTTTCCAAACTTTCCGTTCGTTGTTACCCCAGTGTGCTGCCCGCGGGTGTCGACAAGTAAAGGCACAAATATATAAATACACAATTATTGCATCGTTGTATCAGTAATTAAGATGCATAAGCATAACGGTATGTAAAGTGCGGGTAGTTCTGACTGAATATAGTTAGCCACTCAGCAAAATTAAAGTAACATTTCTAAATAGCTCGGTCCAGAGAATCAACCCAGTCTGAGTGATGCACCATCAGAAACACACACCTGCATCCAGTCACAATCCACACTGGAGTCAAAGCATTTCCCTTTTCAACATGTGAGTCATTCTCTATTCCCTCTCTCAACCCAGTAGAACGTGCACACTAATCAGATACCCGGTGTTGTATGGAGCCGAGCCGTGACGCAGCAACTAGAACCGGGTTCATGAAAACAGCTGCACCGTGGCTCGTGCTATTCCGACGAGATAGAAGTTATCGTAAAAAAGAAAGACAACGGCGAGAGAAAGCGTTGTTGATGATGGCTGGACGTGTCCTGTAGAACTGGGATAATGTGCTTGACAAGACGGGTGTGCCTCTGACGTCTCCATTGAGCGGGTCAGCGCATATAAGGAGCGAGAAGTCCTTTGGTCTGTGCGCGAATGGAGAAGGGCCAGTACCAGGTGGAAACTAGGCCTATTGGTTACCGGAATAGAGTTCGATTGGTTTTGGAGAGATCGGGTTTAAGAGATGAACTAGCATGCCGCACATTCATTGGTTTATTTCTGATAACACAGCTCTGTATCTCCCTGTGTGTCTGTATATATAGACTACCACTGGTAGTATAAATGGCTCCATACAGCTCTGTATCTCCCTGTGTGTCTGTATATATAGCCTACCACTGGGTATTAAATGGCCCATACAGCTCTGTGTCTCCCTGTTGTCTGTATATATAGCTACCACTGGGTATTAATTGGCTCCATACAGCTCTGTACTGTGTGTCTGTATATTAGCCTACCACTGGGTATTAAATGGCCCCATACAGCTCTGTATTCTCCCTGTGTGTCTGTATATATAGCCTACCACTGGGTATTAAATGGCCCCATACAGCTCTGTATCTCCTGTGTGTCTGTATATTAAGGCTACCACTGGGATTAAATGGCTCCATACAGCTCTGTATCTCCCTGTGTGTCTGTATTATATAGCCTACACTGGGTATTAAAAAGGCTCCATACAGCTCTGTATCTCCCTGTGTGTCTGTATATATAGCCTACCACTGGGTATTAAATGGCTCCACTACAGCTCTGTATCTCCCTGTGTGTCTGTATATATAAGCCTACCACTGGGTATTAAATGGCCCCATACAGCTCTGTATCTCCCTGTGTGTCTGATATATAGACTACCACTGGGTATTAAATGGCCTCCGTACAGCTCTGTATCCCCCTGTGTGCTGTATATATAGCCTACCACTGGGTATTAAATGCTCCATACAGCTCTGTATCTCCCTGTGTGTCTGTATATATAGCCTACCACTGGTATTAAATGGCCCCATTACAGCTCTGTATCTCCCTGTGTGTCTGTATATATAGCCTACCACTGGGATTAAATGGCTCCATACAGCTCTGTATCTCCCTGTGTGTCTGTATATATAGCCTACCACTGGGTATAAATGGCTCCATACAGCTCTGTACCTGTGTGTCTGTATATATAGACCTACCACTGGGTATTAAATGGCCCCATACAGCTCTGTATCTCCCTGTGTGTCTGTATATATAGCCTACCACTGGGTATTAAATGGCTCCATACAGCTCTGTACTCCCTGTGTGTCTGTATAATATAGCCTACCACTGGGTATTAAATGGCCCCATACAGCTCTGTACCCTGTGTGTCTGTATATATAGCCTACCACTGGGTATTAAATGGCCCCATACAGCTCTATGTACGTTGTGTCTGTATATATAGCCTACCACTGGGTATTAAATGGCCCATACAGCTCTGTACTGTGTGTCTGTATATAGGCTACCACTGGGTATTAAATGGCCCCATAAGCTCTGTACTCCCTGTGTGTCTGTATATATAGCCTACCACTGGGTATTAAATGGCCCCATACAGCTCTGTATCTCCCTGTGTGTCTGTATATTAGCCTACCACTGGGTATTAAATAGGCTCCATACAGCTCTGTATCTCCCTGTGTGTCTGTATATATAGCCTACCACTGGGTATTAAATGGCTCATACAGCTCTGTATCTCCCTGTGTGGCTGTATATATAGCCTACCACTGGGTATTAAATGGCTCCATACAGCTCTGTATCTCCCTGTGTGTCTGTATATATAGCCTACCACTGGGTATTAAATGGCCCCATACAGCTCTGTATCTCCCTGTGTGTCTGTATATATAGCCTACCACTGGGTATTAAATGGCCCCATACAGCTCTGTATCTCCTGTGTGTCTGTATATATAGCCTACCACTGGGTATTAAATGGCCCCATACAGCTCTGTATTCCCTGTGTGTCTGTATATATAGCCTACCACTGGGTATTAAATGGCCCATACAGCTCTGTATCTCCCTGTTGTGTCTGTATATATAGCCTACCAACTGGGTATTAAATGGCTCCTCACAGCTCTG
>NW_019946675.1:48978-51324 GCF_002910315.2 Salvelinus sp. IW2-2015
CCTATCAATTACACTTTGGATAGTTATCAGTACATCCAGTCACTACAAAGATACAGGCGTCTTCTAACTCAGTTGCCGGAGAGAGGAGGAAACTGCTTTGGGATTCACCATGAGACCAATGTGACTTTAAAACACAGAGTTAATGGCTGTGATAGAAAACAGAAGAAAATTTAAGGAAAAGTACAGTATTATACAGTGCATGAGTGCATGGAACTCCATCTTATGTAGTGCAAGTGAACAGCAAACCTGGTTTCAAAAAACACTTAAAGCAAAACCTCACGACACAACGCCTCTCCCCCATGGACTACTTGTGTGTATGTATGACATGTGACCTACTGGTGTGTATGTGACTGACATGTACCTACTGGTTGTGTTTGTACTGACATGTGACCTACTGGTTGTATGTACTGACATGTGACCTACTGTTGTATGTACTGACATGTGACTTACTTGCGTGTATGTACGACATGTGACCTACTGGTTTGTGTATGTACTGACATGCACCTACTGGGTTGTGTACTGACATGTGACCTACTTGTTGTGTGTATTACTGACATGTGACCTACTTGTTGTGTGTGTGTGTACTGACATGTGACCTACGTTGTATGTACAGACATGTGACCTACTTGTTGTGTGTGTGACTGACATGTACCTACTTGTTGTGTTACTGACATGTGACCTACTGGTTGTGTGTTATGTACGACAGTGGCCTACTGTTGTGTGTATGTACTGACATGTGCCTACTGGTTGAGTGTATGTACTGACATGTGACCTACTGGTTGGTGTATGTACTGACATGTGACCTACTGGTTGTGTGATTTACTGACATGTGACCTACTTGTTGATGTACTGACATGTGTAACTGATAGATGCACCACACTACATGTCATGTAAATTGTAAAGTCTTTGTCTTGTAATGTCGTTTTTGTTATGTGGACCCCAGTAAGACCCGCTGTCTCCATCGGCGTCAGCTAATAGTATCCAGATAAATAAAATAAAGCCTCTACAGAATACAAATATTCCAAAACATGCATCCTGTTTGAAATAAGGCACTAAAGTAAAGATGCAAAAAATGTGGCAAAGAAATTAACTTTATGTCCTGACTACAAAGCGTTATGTTTAGAGCAAATCCAACACATCACTGAGTACCACTCTTAATATTGTGAAGCATGGTGGTGGCTGCATCATGTTATGGGTATGCTTGTCATCAGCAAGGACTAGGGAGTTTTTTAAATAAAAGAACCTGAATAAAGCTAAGCACAGACAACATCGTAGAGGAAATACCCACTGGAGCTGCTTACCAAGATGACATGTTTCTGAGTGGCCTAGTTACACTTTGACTTCACAATATATGGCCAGACTTGAACAWGGCTATCTAGCAGTCATCAACAACCATAATGTGCAAATATTGTACATTCCAGGTGTGCAAAGCTCTCAGAGACTTACCCAGAAAGACTCACAGCTGTAAACACTGCCAAAGGTGATTCTAACATATTGAATGAGGGGTGTGAATGTAAATTAGATATTTCTGTATTTAATTTTCAATAAATGTGCTAACATTTCTAAAAACATGTTTCCACCTTGTCATTATGGGGAACTGTGTGGAGATGGATTTTGAATTCAGTCTGAACAACATGTGGAATAAGTCAAGGGGTATGAAGACCTTCTGAAGGCTCTGTAACTATAGTAGTAGGTCTATGTGACTGCTTCTTGTTACTGTAATCCAGACAGGTAGACAGACAGGCAGACAGGCCTCAGACAGACCGACTGCAGACAGACAGATAGGCTGCAGACAGACAGGCAAACAGGCCTCAGACAGACAGGCTACAGAAAGACAGGCTGCAGACAGACAGACCGGCAGACAGAGAGACAGACAGGCTGCAGACAGACAGGCAGACATGCTGCAGACAGACAGACTGGCAGACAGAGAGACAGACAGGCCTCAGACAGACCGACTGCAGACAGACAGATAGGCTGCAGACAGACAGACCTGCAGACAGGCTGCAGACAGAGAGACAGACAGGCTGCAGACAGACAGACAGGCTGCAGACAGACATGCTACAGACAGGCTACAGACAGGCTACAGACAGGCTACAGACAGATAGGCTGCAGACAGACAGATAGGCTGCTGACAGAAAGACAGGCTGCAGACAGACATGCTACAGACAGGCTACAGACAGGCTACAGACAGATAGGCTGCAGACAGACAGACAGACTTCAGACAGACAGACAGAGTTAGTCTGTATGAGATCACAGCTCCAGCATCAATAGGAAGGTGATCTGATGATCCTCAACCTTGGCTGCCATTGGAGCTAATAGTAAATCCAGTTAGCCAAGTTAAGCAGG
>NW_019946676.1:0-15026 GCF_002910315.2 Salvelinus sp. IW2-2015
GGGGAACAGAGTGCGCTATGTAGGGGAACAGAGTGCGCTATGTAGGGGAACAGAGTGCCAGTTGGGATGCCATCTAAGAGTCACGTGAACACAACACACCTGCAGGCCATGAGGACAGTCTTGTGGGCACGGAACTGCTGTCTGTTGACCAGGATGGTGACATCTGTGAGGATGTCCCGGCTCCGTAGCCGGTTGAGGTTCAGCAGTACGTCGCTGGCGTGACGCGTGAATTGGATACAGCTGTCTGCTGAGCAAGCCATCTTGTCAAGCTCTGGCGGGGAAAAAAAACACAAACACAAAAAAACAAGTACAACAAATTGTAGTCAGAGTCATGGATAGACATACAAAAGGGTTTTATACAGCTCCGATACTGGTTAATCATCATATAAGTAGTATCCTGGTGGTGAAACCCCGGGGGAAATATGAACCAAATTGCAGGGCTCTCTAACCATGTTCCACAAAACTACCCTGCTGTAGGGTTAGTTAGTTATAACTAACTAGTTATAACTAACCCGATTCAGCTTGTCGACCAGCTAATCATTACAATCAGGTGTGTTCGGGTTGGAGTGAAAACCTACAAGAAGGCTCTCTAGAAACAGCGTTGAATAAAATGAATATAGAGATACTTTTTTAAAATGTAACCTTTATTTAATCATGCAAGTCAGTTAACAACAAATTCTTATACAAGATAAAGCATGGCAACTTTTATGAAGGCTGGGGTGATTGTCATTTTACACTTGTTTATATGTGTTGGTTATTCTAATAGAAATGTCACCACCCTCACCACTACTGTCTGATTGCAGTGTGACTCTTCAGCCACTAGGCGGCACCATTCAACAGAGTAAATAAACTACGGCGCTTTCAAGTAACATTTTCTGGGCGGCCACACTTGTTCCCGAATGTGGGATAACACTTGATTTACTTATTGCTGGCACTCAAACGGGAATTTAGAAGATTATATATATATATAATTAATATAATAAAAAAAAAAAACGGAACCCTTATTCAATAAAAGTAAACTCAAGCATTCTGCAGTAACATACTGGTTCTGTATGGTGTTTGGTTCTGTGGCAGCAGCCTAGCCTACATGATGTAATGTCTCATAGCAGCACACGGTCATTCGGGCATGGAAACGTAGTGTGGGAACAGTTCGTGATATATAGTTGAGAAATGCAAGCACCAGGTGTATGAGTAGCCTACACCGTGTCATCACAACACACCCGACTTTGCCACACAGGCTTTTGACTTATTGTAAGGGGACGTGTCCAACCTGGACTCAGGGTTAGACATAACAAAGTAAAGGTAAATCTGGGCCACACGCCAATTAGTACGATATGTTACGTTTTGAGAGATATTTATTAGTCGATGTCCATCATTTTTGTATGATGTGTTACGAATTGCAATTTGTTGTGGCTAACGTTAGCTAGGTGGCTAACATTAGCTAGGCTGTTGGTTAGGGTTAAGGGAAGGGTTAGCTATCATGCTAAGTAGTTGAAAAGTGTTCTAATTAGCTAAAATTGTTTATGATGACATTCAAACATGCGCAACTTTTGGGTTTCTGGATGTTTGTGTTATATACCTACCCAACCACCCTTTTTTGCCTTATGTAACCTTCTGTTTTATGGAACCATGCGCAGCATATCATACTCATTTACGTGTCCTGGATTTACGTTTACTATGTTACGTCTAGACTAGGAAACCAGGCTGGCGTGTCTTTAAATAATATGTCTGTGCCATCTGGGCATTTCTTACGTGTTGAACATTCCGTATTGGATTGGAACTTGATTCTTTTCTCGCCCTCTGAACCAACAACACACGCCAAATACGTAGCCTTCATTTTCCCGCTATATCGTTAATAAACAACCCCTAGTCTATCACTAACTCTTTTACTTATTAACAATGGACAAAACAGTTTGAGCATATTCCGGACAAAAGTTGGCAGATGTAAATGTACTGTTGACTGCCAGAGAACATTTGAATGATTATAGTATAGTAGTAACGATAATAATAGTAGTAATAATAATAATAAACCTAGTTTACATTTTTTTAAATGCATTTAACGGTAGATTAAACGGCAAAAAATTATCCATAAACTTAAAAATATGATACGTCAAATTATACCACAAGATGTCATCAATTTACTGTAGACGTTTATACGTCTGATCATTAATATATTAGCCTAGAAGTGTGTTTGATCTTTAGCGATATAAATAGCGGGTAGTCAGACGCAGGAGAACACGTTATGGCAATAACACAACGCAATCCAGAAGACTTCAGCATATTTTGAAAACACTTTTGGCATAGTTTATGTTTCAACTACAGTCTGCGAATTTCAAACGGGTAATTTACTACAAGCCTCAGTCTTTCCGTCCAACCCCCATGTAATAAATTGTTAAACTGACAGTTTCTTCACGTGGAACAACATGTGGATCCAACCGGTTCAATAACACCCAAACACATTGAACACAGATGTAGCACTCTCTGTCTCAAACCCATGTCTCAGGCTGTCACTTGACTCCTCCCGATATGAACTTTAAATAAAGAATCTATACACAGGTTGAAGTAACCACGGTTTTCATATATAGGCTATAACCCAGCTACGACTACTGCTTTTTAGCGACACATGTCATATCAGACCAATTTTGTCATTTATTTTCAGTTATTCACTTTTCAATCACATTCATATATAGTAACTTTTGTCGCTCTTCTTCATAGCCTACATTCAGACCCTTAGCCTAGCTAGGCCTACACTTCAACAATACGGTTTTACACAGACTCCTTGCATTGAAGCTTAGCAATCAAATAACAGTTGTATTGCATCTGCTAAGCACTCAATTACTGCAACATTGTAGCTGTTAATCACTCCGTTCAATGCGACATTGTATCGGTTGAAGTCATTCTGCCTAAAGTCACACGCTCCCCTGGCTCCAGACAGATCGCATGCAGGTACAAACGTGCGCATATGCTGGTCTGTGCAGCAGCGGAACGCTACAAACTACAAACAACAAGATTTCCGTGGAGGAGGCGGGGGGGGGGGGGGGGGTAACCGCGAGACAAGACGATCAATATCTCGTGCAACCAGATCCCGATGTGCTCGTTCTGTACCGATTGTTCAATTTGACTTTCCCCCCCCCTCCTAGACATTAAAACAATGCATAGCATAACAGCCTTGACACACATACCCCTGCCTATCTGCCACAAGCCCGACAGACACATACCCCTGCCTATCTGCCACAAGCCCGACAGACACATACCCTTGCCTATCTGCCACAAGCCCGACAGACACATACCCTTGCCTATCTGCCACAAGCCCGACAGACACACTTGTGCAAGTTAAGCTATTTAATTATGCCTGTGGGAATCACGTTATAAATAAACAAAATAATGTATGTGTACACCGCTGTTATTAATACAATGACAATTAGGTGAACACAGTTGCAAAATCCACCCAGGTTAGAGCTCTACTTAGGTTTGCTAAGAATATATAGAAGGCAACACTTAGTCAAACTGAACAACCGGTTTGTTGTTAGACTGACTAGTGTGCTGGAATACTAACAGAATAAGCACGTAATCTAATTTCTGTTTTGCGATCAGCACAGTACATTAAAAAAAAAGCCTCTACTGTCAAACCGACACAAGGCGACCAGAGCCGTAGAGAGTGAAGGGAGGACAGCGAAATATTATACAGACAGAAGCTATGTCAAGAGCAGATGTCACCCGCCAAAGAATGCGCTCAAACCCGTCCACCATACACCTTCAAAAATCACATTATAAAACACATTCAGAAACACACCAACACCTGCAATAAAGAGCACAACTTCGCGCCAAATTACATAGGAAAAAAGGAATTAAAAAAAAAAAAAATCACCTGGTATTGCTTTCCTAGAAACTTCTTGCATCACCACTTCTAAGAACCCCCAGTTCTAAGAATCAGAGGAGCTCAATTCTCGGAATTTGAGCTTGTGGCGATACCACTTTCAGAGGGCAGGGGAGAGTCAGGTTTTAATGCTAGCTGAGAAATCATCTTTTTGAGATGTTTATTTTCGTGCATATTGTACAACATAAATTGTGGAACAAGTGTAATACAAATTTAAAGTGAAATTATGTACAAATATTGTCATTTTTTAAATCTATTTGAAGAGAAACCGAGTGTTGAGTTTTTTCATTCCCCCTACTTTTGGATTCTACCAGACCTAGACGGTCACGTGGGGTAAACGAGATGTCTACGTCATCACGCCTCTAAACCCAGCCCCTAAATTCTCTGAACTAATCTGCTATTCTATGACATAGGCAGTGGCCGTCCATTCGTTGCTTGTGTGAAACCCACATGAATAATTTACACAGAAGCTACCTGGAGTGCTTATTTACACGGACATGCGTTGCGTAGGCCTATTTGTTGTGATATTATAATACATTTTTGTTGCTTCTCCTGCGGGGGAATATTGCATTATTTTTTATTTTTAACTCGCAGTTCTACCTTCATTGCTGTGGACTGTCTGCCGGCATTTCATCACAAGGGTTTGTTTAGGATGAGATTATATTTGTGAACCAAAGACATTGTGTTTTAAAACTATCTTCATCACTGGGATTTTCCGTTTCTGTAGCCTTTTTTGTTGCCTTTGAGGCTGACTGTTTATGCCAGGTTTATCTGAAAAATATGCTTTAGATTTAGGTTATTACGGCAGGTTGGTGTTTATTCTCATGAATCTTGCACAGGAGGCAGAACACCAACGATTTCCGCTAGATGGGCCAGCTGCAAAGTCAAAATTGTCTATATGGTAAAAACGTATGAAAAAAAAGTGTAGGGTTAGGTATTAGGGTTAGCAGTGTGGTTATGGTTAAGGTTGGGTTTAAAATCCGCTGTTAAGACTTTGTGGCTTTGCCTTCTAGTGACCACTCTGCAGAGCTGCCTCCGGGGCAAGATACAGGACATCACATTCCAACCTGCGTTATTGCGGTCAGATTGACCATAACCTGTATAGGTTAACAACTGGTTAATGCTATACAGTGTATTTAGCCTATATAATCGTCCGCAGCTATGCAAAGCATGAACTATTTTCTCTCTCTCTCTCTCTCTCTCTCTCTGACGTACGTCAGCAGCCAATGTTGAGCAATACAGCCTACAGCAGCAAATTTACCAAATTTAAATTGGGTTGACCAAAAATGTTCAACGTGCGAATGAAAAAAACCATAGGCATAGTGTTGGAATAAAAAGTGTCATTTAGCCTTCAAATCAATCAAGACAAAAAGGCTAAATTAGGATATATATTAGGTATGACTGGGCCTAATACACAGATGGACATTTCTTCCAACTACAGCATAACCCCCCACTAAACGTTATAGACTGCGTTTATAATTTAAAACAAATCTTTATTTAACTAAGTCAGTCAGTTAAGAACAAACGACATATGTTTACCTCGGGAGATTCGATCTGGCAACCTTTCGGTTACTGGCCCAACGCTCTAACCACCTGCCGCCCCAAAATAGGGTAAATAGGTTTAGACTTATTTACCGTATTATTAGAATAGACAAACATTTGAATGGTCATCATTGTTAGTCCAAATCAGAGCGATTGGAGCGGATCGTTAATGTGTTCAATTAGCATAGTGTTTGAAGTGTATGAACCACTCAGGTCGTTGAGTCAAGGCCAAGGCCAACCCTGAATGTCAAACCCTTTAAATGAACTCTAGCGCTCCTAAATAAACAGTCCCCTATGTAATGGCCTATGTAATGCACTCTCACAAGGCTAAATATAGTCCTTTCTAATCGTGAAATGTAAATAGGCCTATTTTTCCAAAATTAAATTTAGATGTGGATCAAATCAGTGGAAATAATTTACGGTTGATCTGAAGTTATAGGCCTGACGCTTCAGAATGGATGGAGAATCATGCGTTCACTTGTGTGACGAATTATAGGCTGAACATGTCCAACAGACAGTAAGTAGTAACCCACAAATGATATCAAGTGCGCAACATTGTGTCAAGTGAATATTGGAATTCAATGCGCCTGTGGCACAATTCTGCCTATCGAATTAAGATTAGTTTTTGTTGCATAGCAACTTTCAAATACAGATCCCACTTTGTGACGTTACTGCGTGATGGCGCGTTATAGTAAACCTTATGCATTACCTTTATATTTGAGTGCCTATTTGATTGATGAGTTATTGAAGTTATGACTAAAGCAAAGACCTGCCGGCTATTTTGCGTTATGGTATTAAAGCTAACAATCTTTTTTTTTTTTAATAAAAACATTTATCTTTATAGTCTATTTTAGGCGATTTTGTATTATTTGTTTATGATCTGTTTACAAATAGGCATAATAACCACATGTATTTTTTAAAAGTCCTTTTTACGTCAGTAGTTGTCACAAAGTGCTTTAGTAACCTCATGCTTTGTAATAAACCTTAACTTTGCATAAAGGGCGTGTACTTGTTAATGTTCTAGGGGTTTCCATGGGGATATTTTTTTCAGCCATTAACGGCCACATCTAGTGACCTGCCTGCCTGTCTGTCTGCCTGTCTGTCTGACTGCCTGTCTGTCTGACTGAGCAAATAGAGGATGCCTCTTTTGTTCTCCGCTTTTTAAACTTAACCCGTTCACTTTTTTTCGTGTAATTGATATTGGATTAAAACGTTTATTTTAAGAAAGTCATTTTTTTTTTAAGTATGAAAATGTATGCCAATGTATGGAGTACAATTTAATTGTATTATTGACGTAGGCTATTGAATCACTTTCATGTATCATTCCTTTTATGTTGCTCTACTCTCTTTGAATTGGAAGAAAATAACAACATTAAAATACTTTTTAACTTTATAAACGTGGTCCGTCTGGTCCTTTTCTCCGTGTCTTTTTTCCTTCGATCCAGCCTGGCTCTTATTACAGTGTCTAAACTGAGTGACAGCTCGGGTGGTCCTCCTTGTTTTTTCTTTGACATGACATACTTTTAGTCTGTCCTTCCTTTTCTGTAAGTGAACACGACTTGTTTTGTCTTTAGTGTTGTGTGGAGTGGAGGCTGGTATTGAGCAGTAGCCCTCAGTACTGTCTGTTATACTACACTACTGCTGTGTTTTACTGCTATGTCCCGTTCCCCCGCTCCTTTAAGTGGGACTGGTTTCAGCTGATTAATGTCGGTCCAACTTGGCTCTATAGACTGACCTCTGCCCTTTAAGATGGAACTGAAGAGGAGACCAATTGATGCGCCCAAAATGGAACCCTATTCCTTATCTATTCCCATAGGGGATCTGGTAAAACGTAGTGCACTATATAGGGAATAGGGTGCCATTTGGGATGCTGAAGGCTGTGATCACTGAGGACACAACCCCATGTTGCAGCCTACTTAGTGTCTTCTCTGGTATATCAAGTGTCTATAATATCAAGTGTCTATAAAGACCGCAAACAAACAAATAAAAAGGAAAACATATTTATAGAAATAGGGGACTTGAGATATGTGTTTAAATGAGTTAGTAGTTTAGGGGACTTGAGATATGTGTTTAAATGAGTGGGGTGGTATGATTAGTCTGGTCCCAGATCTGTTTGTGTTATCGTGTCAACTCCTTGGCATAACAATGAGTGAACAAACAGATCTGGGACCAGGCTATGGTACGACTAGGATCTAGCCCACCTGGGTAGCTGGGGTTATGGTGGCTCCACATCGTGAACTGTCCTGCCTCTTCTCTCACCCGACTCACTCCCTGGCATAGGAGGAGCATCTGCTGGGCTGGGGAGACAAGGTGAAAATATTTAGTAAAACATCTTGGAATCAGATTCGTCTCAAAATAAATGCTATGTTTTGCATAGATTACCAGGGCAGGATTAATGTTTTTATTATTTAAATCTAAGACACCATTATTAAGCTGTTTCCTAATAGAGTCAAAGTTTAAAGGGGCAATGTGCAGTTTCTTCATCCAATTTCTTCTTCTTCTTTTGAATATTACGTATTATCTCTTTATGTAGTGTTGTGTTATCTCTCTTGTCGTGATGTGTGTTTTGTCCTATATTTATATTTTTATTTATTTATTTTTAATCCCAGCCACCCCCCCCCCGGTCCCCACAGGAGGCCTTTTGCCTTTTGGTAGGCCGTCATTGTAAATAACAATTTGTTCTTTAACTGACTTGCCAAGTTAAATAAAGGTACATTTAAAACAAAACAAATGCCTCACGAGCTTAGTTTAAATGTTGTAACCCATCAGAACCCAAAATGTAACCTTGTTTAACTCCAATGTTTATAAACAAAGTAAATGTAAACAAACACTATTTAGCCTCAAAACATGGCTAAAACTATAATTGTTATATCACGGATGGTCAGTCCTTGCATCCATAGCTCTGCCTATGAATTTGAGAATGGTTACATTTCTCGAGCCCAATCCCTCATAATGTTTTTTAATGACAATGGCAAGGACTTGGGTAGAATGAAACCTTGAGAAGGACCATGCCTTAGAGGAAAAGCCCTCCTCTCTGGAAACAGACCATGCCTTAGAGGTAAAGCCCTCCTCTCTGGAAACATACCCTAGAGGTAAAGCCCTCCCCTCTGGAAACATACCCTAGAGGTAAAGCCCTCCCCTCTGGAAACATACCCTAGAGGTAAAGCCCTCCTCTCTGGAAACAGACCCTAGAAATAAAGCCCTCCCCTCTGGAAACAGACCCTAGAGTTAAAGCCCTCCCCTCTGGAAACAGACCCTAAAGTTAAAGCCCTCCCATCTGGAAACAGACCCTAGAGGTAAAGCCCTCCCCTCTGGAAACATACCATGCCCTAGAGGTAAAGCCCTCCCCTCTGGAAACAGACCCTAGAGTTAAAGCCCTCCCCTCTGGAAACAGACCATGCCCTAGAGGTAAAGCCCTCCCCTCTGGAAACAGACCATGCCCTAGACGTAAAGCCCTCCCCTCTGGAAACATGCCCTAGAGGTAAAGCCCTCCTCTCTGGAAACAGACTCTAGAGGTAAAGCCCTCCTCTCTGGAAACAGACCCTAGAGGTAAAGCCCTCCTCTCTGGAAACAGACCCTAGAGGTAAAGCCCTCCTCTCTGGAAACATACCCTAGAGGTAAAGCCCTCCTCTCTGGAAACATACCCTAGAGATAAAGCCCTCCTCTCTGGAAACATACCCTAGAGGTAAAGTCCTCCCCTCTGGAAACAGACCCTAGAGGTAAAGCCCTCCCCTCTGGAAACAGACCCTAGAGGTAAAGCCCTCCCCTCTGGAAACAGACCCTAGAGGAAAAGCCTATCCCTCACTCCTCTTCTCTCTGTCTGGCCAGACACAAGTTCAGCACAATCTCATAAAATGTGTAACCTGTTTACAATTGTGCAATGCAAAGTTTGATACAGTTGATGTTTATATCGCTATCATGCCAAGCCCTCTTCCCCTGCCAAGCCCCCCTTCCCCTGCCAAGCCCCTCTTCCCCTGCCAAGCCCCTCTTCCCCTGCCAAGCCCCCCTTCCCCTGCCAAGCCCCTCTTCCCCTGCCAAGCCCCTCTTCCCCTGCCAAGCCCCTCTTCCACCGCCACCCCTCCTCTTGTACACTGCTGCTACTCGCTGTTTGTTTGTTACCTATGTATAGTAACATCGCCCCCACCTGCATGTACAGATTACCTCAAATAGCCTCTACCCCCGCACATTGACTCGGTACCGGTGCCCCCTGTATATAACCTCGTTGTTATTCTTATTGTGTTACTTTTTATTATTACTTTGTATTTTAGTCTACTTGGTAAATATTTTCTTCTTCTTGAACTACACTGTTGGTTAATAAGGGCTTGTCAGTAAAGCATTTCACGGTAAAGTCAGCAGTTGTAGTATTCGGCACGTGGCAAATAAAGTTGGATTTGAATTCCCCTGCCAAGCCCCCCTTCCCCCGCCAAGCCCCCCCTTCCAGCGCCAACAAGCCCCCCCCCCTTCCCCCGCAAAATATAAAAAGACAAACATGTTTTGAAACTTATCTTTGTAACAAGTGGGCCCTATGAGGTAATAGGAAAGAGTGAAGACAGGAAAAGAGTTGGTCTATAAATAGTCTGTTCTCTGCTCAGACTCTCTGCGTGTGGGCTCATTGGGTTAGATAGAGAATAGTTAATATTGTTCTCTGCTCAGACTCTCTGCGTGTGGGCTCATTGGGTTAGATAGAGAATAGTTAATATTGTTCTCTGCTCAGACTCTCTGCGTGTGGGCTCATTGGGTTAGATAGAGAATAGTTAATATTGTTCTCTGCTCAGACTCTCTGCGTGTGGGCTCATTGGGTTAGATAGAGAATAGTTAATATTGTTCTCTGCTCAGACTCTCTGCGTGTGGGCTCATTGGGTTAGATAGAGAATAGTTAATATTGTTCTCTGCTCAGACTCTCTGCGTGTGGGCTCATTGGGTTAGATAGAACAGAGTTGATACAGGAGCCAGAGAGGTTATGACTTTTAGTTATAACTGTTCAGGATCTTTCTATCAGTGGCTAAGTAAGTACTGTATTGACACAATCAACCTAGTCTGCCTATAGTACAGCTATACTGTACAGTTCATACGGAAAGTATTCAGACCCCTTCACTTTTTCCACATTATGTTTAAGTTACAGCCTTGTTTTAAAATTGATTAAATATATATTTATTCTCATCAATCTACACACAATACCCCATAATGACAAAGTGAAAACATGTTTTTAGACATTTTGCAAATGTATTAAAAATAAAAACAGAAATACCTTATTTACATACAAATTCAGACCATTTGCTATGAAACTCAAAATTGAGCTCAGGTGCATTCTGTTTCCATTGATCATCCTTGAGATGTTTCTACAACTTGATTGGAGTCCATCTGTATTAAATTCAATTGATTGGACATGATTTGGAAAGGCACACACCTGTCTATATAAAAGGTCCCACAGTTGACAGTGGATGTCAGAGCAAAAACCAAGCCATGAGGTAGAAGGAATTGACCGTACAGCTATGAGATAGGACTGTGTTGAGGCACAGATCTGGGGAAGGGTACCAAAAAATGTCTGCAGCATTGAAGGTCCCCAAGAACACAGTGACCTCCATCATTCTTAAATGGAAGAAGTTTGGAACCACCAAGACTCTTCATAGAGCTGGCCGCCCGGCCAAACTGAGCAATCGGTGGAGATTGGGAGGTCAGGGAGGTGACCAAGAACCCAATGGTCACTCTGAGAGAGCTCCAGCGTTCCTCTGTGGAGATGGGAGAACCTTCCAGAAGGACAACCATCTCTGCAGCACCTCACCAATCAGGCCTTTATGGTAGAGTGAACAGATGGAAGCCACTCTTCAGTAAAAGTGTCACGACTTCCGCCGAAGTCGGTCCCTCTCCTTGTTCGGGCGGTGTTTCGGCGGTCGACGTCACCGACCTTCTAGCCATCATTGATCCATTTTTCATTTTCCATTGGTTTTGTCTTGTCTTCCTACACACCTGGTTCCAATCCCATCAATTACATGTTGTGTATTTAACCCTCTGTTTCCCCTCATGTCCTTGTCGGAGATTGTTTGTTGTATGTCGGTGTTTATTGTTATTTCTGGTGTGCGACGGGTTTTGCTCCCTCTATTTGTTATTTTTGTATATTTTGGTTTTCGGAGGTTTTGATGTTCATTAAACAGCTCCGTTTTTACCAAGTTCGTTCTCCTGCGCCTGACTTCCCTGCCACCAGCACGCACCCATTACAAAAAGGCACATGACAGCCCGCTGGGAGTTTGTCAAAAGGCAGCTAAAGACTGTCAGACCATGATAAATAAGATTCTCTGGTCTGATGAAACCAAGATTGAACTCTTTGGCCTGAATGCCAAGCATCATGTCTGGAGGAAACCTGGCACCATCCCTACGGTAAAACATGGTGGTGGAGGCATCATGCTGTGGGGATGTTTTTCAGCAGCAGGGACTGGGAGACTAATCAGGATCTAGGGAAAGATGAACGGAGCAATGTACAGAGAGATCCTTGATGAAATCCTGCTCCAGAGTGCTCAGGACCTCAGACTGGGGTGAAGGTTCACCTTCCAACAGTACAACAACCGTAAGGACACAGCCAAGACAACGTAGAAGTGGCTTCAGGACAAGTCTCTGAATGTCCTTGAGTGGCCCAGCCAGAACCCGGACTTGAACCCGATCGAACATCTCTGGAGAGACCTGAAGATATCTGTGCAGCATCGCTCCCCATCCAACCTGACAGAGGTTGAGAGGATCTGCAGAGAAGATGCTTCAACAAAGTACTGAGTAAAGGGTCTGAATACTTATTGTAAATGTGATATTTCAGTTTTTTATTTTGAATACATTTCTAAAGACCGGTTTTTGCTTCGTCATTATGGGGTATTGTGATGTCATTATGGGGTATTGTGATGTCATTATGGGGTATTGTGATGTCATTATGGGGTATTGTGTGTAGATTGATGAAGGGAAAAAACAATTTAAGATAGTAGAATAGAATAAGGTTGTAACGTTAAAAAAAATGTGGAAAAAGTCAAGGGGTCTGAATACTTGTATTGAATACTGTACGTGTTAGTAATTGCCCGGTTGTCATAAAATTAGAGTTAGCTTTTAACTGACTTGCCTGGTTAAATTAAATAAAGGTTATGAAATAAAAACAATGACGACGAGGGTGACCTGTCAAATAAATAGTAATTACACAACATGCTAAATCTTTTAAGATGTGTAGAGCTAACTGATTTCAGGAAGTCAATGACATACATATTTCTTAAACCAGATGACTACCCCCCCCCGCCCCCCCCCAACTAATAAATTGAGTTTTGATTGACAAATTATAATGTTTCATTATTTTAATGATCAAAACAAAGGTATTATTTGCGTCCACGTTAGACGGCAGAAAGTAGTAGAAAGAGTAATTATTGAAAAACAAGTTCATGAAATATTTCCGGTTTATTTTGGATATTGATTTTACGTTACTTAAATTTTGCTTTCTAAAAATATAAATTCTTGCAAAAAAAAAAAAAAAAGAAGTGTGTGTTACTTAAAATCCAATGTTATTGGTCACATTCACAGATTATAACAGATGTTAGTACGGGTGTAGAGAAATGATTATAATCTCTACATAAACTCAGAGCATCTGACCAAATGAAGCAGGTTTTAGTTCTGGGTTAACCGAGAGATTATGTTACTATCTCAAATGATGATTGGGCCCTTGGTGCGGAATGAGATAGATTCTCTGAGGTCATTACTGTATACCTTCATCTAAATGGAACCATATTCCCTTTAGTGCACTACTTTAGACCAGAACCCATGGGTCAATAGGGTTCTATTTGGGATTCACCCTAGATTATACAGATTGTATACAACCTTCCATCCTGGCCAAAGATTCAAACAGTTTTTAATATATATTTTTTGTATTAACCTTTATTTAAACTTGGCAAGTCAGTTTAAGAACAAATTCTTATTTACTGTGACGGCCTACCAAAAGGCAAAAGGTCTCCTGCGGGGACGGGGGCTGGGATTAAAATGTAAAAATAACTAAAATATAAATATAGGACAAAACACACATCTCGACAAGAGAGACAACACAACACAACATAAAGAGAGACCTAAGACAAACAACATAGCAAGGCAGCAACACATGACAACACAGCATGGTAGCAACACAACATGACAACAACATGGTAAGCAGCAACAAAACATGGTACAAACATTATTGGGCACAGAAACAACAGCACAAAGGGCAAGTAGGTAGTATTAAATTAGTTTTTGGGGCAGCAAGTGAATCAAGTTTGTGGTTGATTATATTAGTAATGATGCGCTTTTTTTCACTTTTATTTTTATTAAAATATATTATTTATTTCGTGTTTTCTCAACCTTTGTGTGAAGCTATGTTCCCGTCATATCGTTAAAATACTTTCTCCTGTGGAGCGTTTCTGGTGCATCCATTCGCTATACTGCATCCGGCGTGGCGGCCGCGGTGTCCCCACTAAAATCTCCCCAGGTGTTTCCCAATCCAACGGGCGGAACCCAACCCTTCCAAAATAATTAAGGCCTAACACTCTTTTTAAACAACAATCTCCGATTCAGCACTGCCAAATAAAGCCTCTGGCTATGTCTCTGCTCCAAACAAGAGCAGCGTCAACTTTATTCCAATTCCACTGGGGGGATGTTTAAGACGCTCCCTCCAAACGGGACTGATGCATTATTGCACGTCCACAAAGCATCCAGGAGTTGGAGAGAAGAAAGAGACCAGATAATTACCCAGCCTCCCTGCTGGGCACAGTGAAACACGCATGGAGATAATTACTGCAAACTTTTTACTCAACCAATTCTACACTAAATAAATGACCCACTTAGATCAGATGGAGATGTGGATGGAGGAAGATGATGGAGGGAGTCTGAATCAATACCTACAGCTAGCTACCCTCTCCCTCACTGTGTTCCTCTCTCCCCTCGCTCGCTGTTTCTCTCTCCTCTCCGCTCGCTGTGTTCGTCTCTCCCTCTCCCTCCGCTGTGTTACCTTCTCCCTCGCTGTGTTCTCTCATCCCTCTCCCTCACTGTGTTCTCTCTCCCCCTCGCTCGCTGTGTTCCTCTCTCCCTCTCCCTCACTGTGTTCTCTCTCCCTCCTCGCTGTGTTCTCTCCCTCGCTGTGTTCTGCTCTCCCGTTCGCTGCGCCATGTGTTCTCTCTCCCCCTTCGCTGTGTTTCTCTGCCCTCCACTGTGTTCTCTCTCGCCTCTCCCTCGCTGTGTTCTCTCTCCCTCCCTCCACTGTGGTTCTCTCTCCCCCTCGCTCCGCTGTGTTCTCTCCCCTCCCTCCCTCCCTCGCCTGGATTGTCCTCTCTCCCCCTCTCCGTGCCTCTCTCTCTCTCTCCTCTCTCTCGCTCTCTCTCTCTCTCTCTTCTCTCTTCTCGCCCTCCTCTCTCGCCCCCTCATCTCATCGCGGCCCCCCCCCTCTCTCTCTCTCTAATCTCGATAAACCATCGCGCGCAGCTCTCGTCTCTCGGCCCTCTCTCTCGTCCTCTCCTCTTCTCCTTCCCTCGCCTCTCCCTCTCTCTGCCTCTCTCTCCGTCGGCCCGCCGTCTCTGCCCTCCTCTCGTCGCCCTCTATCTTCCTCTCTCTCCCCCTCGTTCTC
>NW_019946676.1:15051-28693 GCF_002910315.2 Salvelinus sp. IW2-2015
CCTCTCTCTCCTCTCTCTTCCTCGTTTCTCTCCTCTCTCTCTCCTCCCTCTCTCCTCTCTCTCTCTCTCTCTCTCTCCCCCTCTCTCCCTCTCCCTCTCACCCCCTCTCCCCTCTCTCTCCCCCTCTCCTCTCCCCCCCTCTCTCGCTCTCCTCTCTCTCCTCCCCTCCTCTCTCTCCTCTCCTCCCTCCTTATCTCCCCTTCTCTCTGCTCTCTCTCTCTCTCTCTCTCTCTCTCGCTCTCTCTCTCTCTCTCTCCCTCTCTCTCGCCCCCTTCTCCCCCCCTCTTCTCTCCCCTCTCTCGCCCCCTCTACTCCCTCTCCTCTCTCCCCTCTCTCTCCCCCTCTCTCTCCCTCTCTCTCCCTCTCTCTCTCTCTCTCTACTGATAAACTGGAGTTGGGAAGAAGCACGTTGTGCAGTTCAAATTAGTCACCCCAACTGTCTGCTTATATTATGGGTCACAAGATAATATCTTAATGCAAGAGAAATGGAATCTCTGTCTATTCTCACTGATTCTTCCATGTCCACCTAAACCCTAAAAAAAATTAATAATAATCAATAATAATCTAAGATAATTTGTAGTTCATTGATACCCTATAGTGAGTGCAAAGTGGACACAGCCCACGAAAACTATAGCCTATTCCTGCCACACATTGTAAACAAACCCCTCCCTCCCTCCCACCTCCCTCCCCTACCCGATCCCCTCCTCCCTCCCCTCCTCCCTCCCTCCCTCCCTCCCTCCCTCCCTCCCCTCCCTCCCTACCCTCTCCTCTCTCTCTCTCTCTCGCTCTCTCTCTTCTCTCTCTCTCTCTCTCTCGCTCTCTCTCTCTCTCGCTCCTCTCTCTCTCTCTCTACCACTCCCTCCGCTCCCTCCTCCCCCTCCTCTCTCTCTTCCTCCCTCCCTCCCTCCCTCCCATCCCGCCACACTTCCCTCCTCCCCCTAACCCTCCCCCCTACCCTCCCTCCCTCCCGATCCTCTCTCTCTCCTCTCTCTCTCCTCTCCCTACCTCCTCCTCCCCTCACCTCCCTCCTCTACCCCTCCCTCCCTCCCTCCCCCTCCCTCCTTCTCTCACTCGCTCTCGTTTCTCATCCCTCCTCCCTCCCTCCTCCGCTCTCCCCTCTCTTCTCCTCCTCCCTCTCTCCTCTCCTCTCTCTGCTCTCTCTCTCTCTCCGTTCGTCTTCTCCTCTCCCTCCCTCCCTCCCTGCCCTCTCTCTCTCTCTCTCCCTCCCTCCCTCTCTCTCTCTCTCTCTCTCTCTCTCTCTCTCTCTTCTCCGAGACATCCCAAAACAGCGTGAAACTATCTGTGCTAGCTTAGGATGTTGTGATGGCGTATAATGATGGTGATAGCAGAAGAGGTGATTGGAGAGCGGTGCCCAGTGTCGACAGCCGGGGGCCATGAGATTGCCTCACACAATAAACTGCACACTTTGCTCTCGTTTCACAGCACATTTCTGCCAACTTCAGTGTTTCATTGTCAGCAAAGATGTGTGAAGAGTCTGCTCCTTCTGTTCTGTGAGGCTGACATGATGCAAGCGGGCTGTAACAGCAGCACAGATCCGCTGGTAGCAACGACGCAGCGGCTGCATTCAAATGGCACCTTATTCCCTTAAATAGGCCTCTTAGTCAAAAGTAGTGCACTATTTAGGAAACAGGGTGCCAATTCGGACACAGCCGATGTCTTTCTCTGTTCCTTCCTCACTTAATTTTTTTTCTTCTGTTGTTAATAAGTATTTCAGGATGTTTCTCGTTGGATCCCTGAAGGATGGTCACATGGACAGCAGTTCATAAATATGACGTTTTTTAAAATATGTCTAAGCTGGGGTGGCTTTCATAAAATGATTTGATGAAACATTGAATTTGGCCTTACTGCTATTAGCCCATCTGCGTCTCCTGATTCCTAGCTACACTGTTAGAAAACAAAGGGTTCTTCAGCTGTCCCCGTCGGAGAACCCTTTGAAGAACCCTTTTTGGTTCCAGGTAGAACTCTTTTGGTTCCAAGTAGAACTCTCTTGGGTTCCATGTAGAACCCTTTCACCAGAGGGTTCTACGTAGAACCCAAAAGAGTTCTACCTGGAACCAAAAAGGGTTCTATCCAATGGGGACAGCCAAAGAACCCTTTCGGGAACCCTTTTTTCTGTTAACACATGGAACTGTTTTCAGATGGTCATATTGTACCAAGAATCATTGAACTATTTAGATTTTTTGGTATAAAAAATATATTTAAAAAAAATGATTTGATGAAATATTTAATTTTACCTTACTGCTATTAGCTTATAGAAACACACTGAATAACAGATTCATACATGGAAAAACAGATGGTCAAGAAAACATATCAAAAGGACGTTTATTTTAAAGTGTCTGTCCTGTACCTGAGAGATATAATAAAGATCAAGGAATTATTTTGATTTTTTAAAATTCATATAACTACTTCCATATACAGTACACTTCCATGTGTAGCCCTCGTCATGTGACTTTGTGGCGTAGTGCACCTACATGTGTAGCCCTCGTCATGTGACTTTGTGGCGTAGTGTACCTACATGTGCAGCCCTCGTCATGTGACTTTGTGGCGTAGTGTACCTGCATGTGTAGCCCTCGTCATGTGACTTTGTGGCGTAGTGTACCTGATGTGTGCCACTCGTCAGTGACTCTTGTGAGCCGGTAGTGTACCTGCATGTGTGCCCTCGCTCAATTGTGACTTTTGTGGCGTTTAAATTCAGTGTATCCTGTCATGTGGTAGCCTCGTCATGTGACTTTGTGGGCGTAGTGTACCTGCATGTGTAGCCCCGTCATGTGACTTTGTGGCGTAGTGTACCTGCATGTGTACCCTCGTCATGTGACTTTGTTGGCGTAGTGTACCTGCATGTGTAGCCCTCGTCATGTGACTTTTCTTGTGGCGTAAGTGTACCTGCATGTGTAGCCCTCGTCATGTGAACTTTTATGTGGAGCGTAGTGTACCTGCATGTGATAGCCTCGTATGGTGACTTTGTGTGCGTAGTGTACCTGCATGTGTAGAGCCCTCGTCATGTGACTTTTGTGGCGTAGTGTACCTGCATGTGTAGCCTCGTTATGTGACTTTGTGGCGTAGTTGTATCCTGCATGTGTGTGGTTTTCATTCTGTTGTTGATGTGGCAGATTACTGGTCGTTCTAATCGTGACCATCTAGGTGGTGTTGTGACAAAAGAAGGGTCCATTTTCTCTCAAGAGAAGTTGTGACTTGTTTCAGCCCAAATATTGTTTGGTATGGCGGTTCAAAGAAGTGTAAATCTTCGAAACAGTTTTTTCCAGTTTCGTTCATTGAGAACCATGTTGTTTTTCCTTGTATAGTGTGTGTGTCTCTGTGTGTGTGTTCTGTATTACAGTGTGAAGTCAGACGTTTACATACACTTAGGTAGGAGTTCATTAAAACTCGTTTTTCAACACTCAGAAATGTCTTTCTTTAACAAACTATAGTTTTTTGGCAAGTTCAAGTTTGTGGTCAAATCACAAAGTAGATGTCCTAAGATCATTTTCGCAACAATTGTTTACAGACAGATTATTTCACTTATAATTCACTGTATCACAATTTCCGGTGGTCAGAAGTTTACATACACTAAGTTGACTGTGCCTTAAACACTTTGGAAAAATTCCAGAAAATTTATGTCATGGCTTTAGAAGCTTCTGAAGGCTAATTGACATAATTTGAGTCAATTGGAGGTGTACCTGTGGATGTATTTCAAGGCCTACCTTCAAACTCAGTGCGCTCCTTTGCTTGACATTATGGAAAAAATCTAAATAAATCAGCCAAGACCTCAGAAAAAATTCGTAGACCTCCACAAGTCTGGTTCATTTCCTGGGAAGCAATTCCAAACACAATAGAGGTACCACGTTCATCTGTACAAACAATAGTACGCAAGTATAAACACCATGGGACCACGCACCCGTCATTACCGCTCAGGAAGGAGACGCGTTCTGTCTCCTAGAGATGAACGTACTTTGGTGCGAAAAGCGCAATCCATCCCAGAACAACAGCAAAGGACCTTGTGAAGATGCGGAGGAAACAGGTACAAAAGTATCTATATCCACAGTAAATCGAGTCCTTTATCGACATAACCTGAAAGGCCTCTCAGCAAGGAAGAAGCCACTGCTCCAAAACCACCATAAAAAGCCAGGCTACGGTTTTGCAACTGCACATGGGGACAAAGATCGTACTTTTTGGAGAAAGTCCTCTGGTCTGATGAAACAAAAAACAGAACTGTTTGGCCACAATGACCATCGTTATGTTTGGAGGAAAAAGGGGGGCCTTGCAAGCCGAAGAACACCATCCCAACCGTGAAGCCCGGGGGTGGCAGCATCATGTTGTGGAGGTGCTTTGCTGCAGGAGGAGACTGGTGCACTTCAAAATAGATGGCATCATGAGGCCGGAAAATGATGTAGATATTTTGAAGCAACATCTCAAGACGTCAGTCAGGAGAAGTTTAAAGCTTGGTCGCAAATGGGTCTTCCAAATGGACAATGGACCCCAAGCATACTTCCAAAGTTGTGGCACAAAATGGTTTAAGGACAACAAAGTCAAGGTATTCAGAGTGGCCATCACAAAGCCCTGACCTCAATCCTATAGAAATTGAAAAACTGAGTTTAAATATATTTGGCTAAGGTGTATGTAAACTTCCAACTTCCAACAACTGTGTGTGTGTGTTGTGTGTGTGTTGTGTGGTGTGTGTGTGTGTGTGTGTGTGTGTGTGTGTGTGTGTGTGTGTGTGTGTGTGTGTGTGTGTGTGTGTTGGTGTGTGTGTGTGTGCTGTGTGTGGTGTGAATATAAACATGGTGTCCTGTTGTGTTGGAAAGGAAAGATGTGTGTGAGTCTAGCCTGGCAGTATGTCCCTGGCAGTATGTCCCTGGCAGTATGTCCCTGGCAGTATGTCCCTGGCAGAGATGTCCTGGCAGTAATGTCCTGGCAGTATGTCCTGGCAGGATGTCCCTGGCAGGATGTCCCTGGCAGTATGGCCCTGGAGGATGTCCCTGGCAGGAATGTCCCTGGCAGTATGTCCTTGGCAGGATGTCCCTGGCAGTATGTCCCTGGCAGGATGTCCCTGGCAGTATGTCCTTGGCGAGATGTCCTGGCAGTATGTCCCTGGCAGGATGTCCCTGGCAGGATGTCCTTGGCAGGATGTCCTTGGCAGGATGTCCCTGGCAGGATGTCCTGGCAGTATGTCCCTGGCAGGATGTCCGGCAGTATGTCCCTGGCAGGATGTCCTGGTATGTCCCTGGCAGATGATCGCTGGCAGTAGTCCCTGGCAGTATGTCCCTGGCAGTATGTCCTGGAGGATGTCCTTGGCAGGATGTCCCTGGCAGTATGTCCCTGGCAGTATGTCCTCTGGGCAGGATGTCCCTGGCAGTATGTCCCTGGCAGGAGGTCCCTGGCAGTATGTCCCTGGCAGGAGGTCCCTGGCAGTATGTCCCCTGGCAGGATGGCCCTGGCAGGATGTCCTTGGCAGCATGTCCCTGGCAGTATGTCCCTGGCAGGAGGTCCCTGGCAGTATGTCCCTGGCAGGATGTCCCTGGCAGGATGTCCCTGGCAGTATGTCCCTGGCAGGATGTCCCTGGCAGGAGGTCCCTGCAGGATGTCCCTGGCTGGAGGTCCCTGGCAGGATGTCCCCTGGCAGGATGTCCCTGGCAGTATGTCCCTGGCAGGATGTCCCTGGCAGGATGTCCCTGGCAGTATGTCCCTGGCAGTATGTCCCTGCAGTAATGTCCCTGGCAGTATGTCCCTGGCAGGATGTCCCTGGCATGGATGTCCCTGGCAGTATGTCCTGGCAGTATGTCCCTGGCAGGATGTCCCTGGCAGGATGTCCCTGGCAGTATGTCCCTGGCAGTATGTCCCTGGCAGGGATGTCCCTGGCCAGTATGTCCTGGCAGTATGTCCCTGGCGGAATGTCCCTGGATGGATGTCCCTGGCAGTATGTCCCTGGCAGTATGTCCCTGGCAGTATGTCCCTGGCAGTATGGTCTCTCCAGGATGTCCCTGGCAGGTATGTCCCTGGCAGTATGTCCCTGGCAGTATGTCCCTGAATGTGTCTCAAATGGCATCATATATACCCTGCAGCCCTGGTCAAAAGTAGTACACTATGTAGGAATAGGGTGCCGTTTGATACACACAATCACTGTCTGTTGCCAGATGAAGCTGCAGTCTCAAGGATTGACTGACTGCTGACCTCTGACCCTTTGCTTCACTTGAACCCCTGCGCAACATCAGGGTCCAGGATGCACTGCAAAAAAAAGGCCAAAGTTCATGTTTACAACTTTCCCTGCTTTCTCTAAGAATGAATCTTTGTCGAACACATGAACAGACAGGTAGGTTGCATGGGTTTAAAAAAAACAAACATACGGGTGCACAACTGGCGTGAGTCCCAAGAATGAGTTTTTACGAGCACATATAGGTCAGGGGGCGTGCCTAAGAGGAGAAGACGTCACTCCTCTGTTCTCGGTGCAGGTTGAAAGAGTTTGTTGCCATGTACTTCGTGGGAGAACAGGAAATCCTTGTGGTGGGTTAGCCATCGCCCAAACTTGCTGAACGTTGCACATCTTCAGGTGGATGCAGAATTTTGCAGAGTTCATTCACAAAAAAAAACAAAAGTAAGCTGGCTGGTAAAAGTGAAGTAAAGTGGGAGAGGTGTGTGATGCTGTTCTTCTGTTAGGGCAGAAGAGGTGGGACGTGGAGGGTGCACTGCGACGACCTACAGTCACAGAGGTGGGACGCGGAGGATGCACTGCGACGGCCTACAGTCACAGAGGTGAGACGTGAAGAGCACGCTTCCGTCATCCCCTCCCTCAGAAGGATGTGGTCTTTGACTAACTAAGAGAGAGATACTGGGGTCAGCCAAGGCAGCTGTTGCTCAACTTTTTAAATGTTTTTTTTTAAATTTCATCTTTATATTACTAGGCAAGTCAATTAAGAACAAATGCTTATTTTACAATCACGGCCAAACCCTCCCCTAACCCGGATGAAGCTGTGCGCCGCCCTATGGGACTCTTGATCACGGCCCGGGTTGTGATACAGTCCGGGATCGAACCAGGGTCTGTAGTGACGCCTCTAGCACTGAGATGCAGTGTCTTAGACCGCTGTGCTACAGCCTGGAATGGAACCAGGGTCTGTAGTGACGCCTCTAGCACTGAGATACAGTGTCTTAGACTGCTGTGATACAGCCTTTAATGGAACCAGGGTCTGTAGTGACGCCTCTAGCACTGAGATACGGTGCCTTAGACCGCTGCACCACTCGGGAGCCACATGAATCTATTGGTCACACGGTTAGCAGATGTAATTGTGAGTGTAGCGAAATGCTAGTTCTGACTCTGCAGTAACATCTAACAGGTAATATCTAGCAATTCCACAACAAATACCTAATACACACACATCTAAGTAAAGGAATGGAATAAGAATATATACATATAAATATATGGATGAGTGATGACAGACCATATATCAAAGTGGCCAATGATTTCAAGTCTGTACGTTGGCAACAGCCTCTGTGTGTTAGTGATGGCTGTTAAACAGTCTGATGGCCTTGAGATAGAAGCTGTTTTTCAGTCTCTCGGTCCCTGCTTTGATGCACCTGTACTGACCTCGCCTTCTGGATGATAGCGGGGTGAACAGGCAGTGGCTCGGGTGGTTGTTGTCGTTGATGATCTTTTTGGCCTTCATCTTACTGCATGATTCTATATGTGTAATATCACAGTTTTGATCTCTTCATTATTATTCTACAATGTTGAAAATAGTAAAAATAAATAAAAACCCTTGAAGAGTAGTGTGTCCAACCTTTCGACTGGTACTGTATTTGTATGTTTTTACTGCTCTAGGGATATACTTATTGTCAGGATAACCTTATTACTATTACGTATTTATTTATTTATCACTATTTATACGATGCACACAGGGAGAGAAGTAGAGGTGGAGAAGTAGAGGTGGAGAAGTAGAGGTGGAGGTGGAGAAGTGCGTGGAGAAGTAGAGGTGGAGGTGGAGAAGTAGAGGTGGAGAAGTAGAGGTGGAGAAGTAGAGGTGGAGAAGTAGCGGTGGAGAAGTAGAGGTGGAGAAGTAGCGGTGGAGAAGTAGAGGTGGAGGTGGAGGTGGAGAATTAGAGGTGGAGAAGTAGAGGTGGAGGTGGAGAAGTAGAGGTGGAGGTGGAGGTGGAGAAGTAGAGGTGGAGAAGTAGAGGTAAAGGTAGATGTAAGAGTTAGATGTAGAGGTATAGGTAAAGGTAGAGGTAGAGGTAGAGGTAGAGGTAGATGTGAGGTATAGATGTAGAGCTGTAGAGTTAGATATAGAGGTAGAGGTAAAGGTAGAGGTAGAGATGTAGAGGTAGAGGTGTAGAGGTGTGGAGGTAGAGGTGTAGGTAAGGTAGAGGTATAGAGGTAGAGTGGTGAGGTATAGAGGTAGAGGTAGAGTAAAGGTAGAGGTGTAGATGTAGAGCTGTAGATATAGAGGTAAAGGTAGAGGTAGAGGTGTAGATGTAGAGCTGTGGATATAGAGGTAGTATTAGAGTAAAGGTAGAGGTAGAGGTAGAGGTATAGAGGTAAAGTAAAGTAGAGTTAGGTAAAGGTAAGGTAGAGATAGAGGTAGGTAAGGTAGAGTAGAGCTGTAGAGTTAGAGGTAGAGGTGAGGTAAAGGTATAGGTAAAGGTAGATGTAGAGTTAGAGGTAAAGGTATAGATGTAGAGCTGTAGATTAGAGGTAGAGATGTAGAGGTGTAGAGTTAGAGGTATAGAGGTAGAGTTAGATATAGAGGTAGAGATATAGAGGTATTAGGTAGAAGAGGAATAGGTTAAAGGTAGAGATAGAGTTAGAGATAGAGGTAGAAGATATAGAAGGTAGTAGGTAAAGGTAGAGGTATAGTAAGTAGAGATCGAGTTAAGTAAAGGATTAGATGTGAGTGTAGATAGGTAAATGTAGAGTGTAGATTGAGGTATAGAGTAGAGTTAGAGGTATAGAGGTAGAGTTAGATATAGAGGTAGAGATATAGAGGTATAGGTAGAGGTAGAGATAGATTAGAGATAGAGGTAATATAGATGTAGAGGTATAGAGTAAGGGTATAGAGGGTAAAGGTAGAGGTAGAGGTAGATATAGATGTAGAGGTATAGGTAGAGATATAGAGGTAGATATATAGGTAAAGGTTAGAGATAGAGTAGGTAGAGGTATAGGTAGAGGATATAGAGGTAGATGTATAGGTATAAGATAGGTAGAGTAGAGTTAGAGGTATAGGTAGAGTTAGAGGTATAGAGGTAGAGTTAGATATAGAGGTAGAATTATAGAGGTATAGGTAGAGGTAGAGATAGAGTTAGAGATAGAGGTATAGGTAGAGGTTAGAGGTAGAGATAGGATTAGAGTTGAGTTAAGAGATTAGGTGAGTAGAGATAGGTTCGAGATAGAGTTAGAGATATAGGTAGGGTAAGAGGTTAGGATTAGAGAGTTAGAGTTAGAGATAGAGTTGGAGGATATAGGTAGAGGTGTAGAGGTAGAGGTAGAGATAGAGTTAGAGGTAGAGATAGATAGAGTTAGAGATAGAGTTAGAGTGAGGTAGAGATAGAGATAGAGTTAGAGATATAGGTAGATTGAGGTAGAGGTAAAGGTAAAGAGTTAGAGGTAGAGGTAAAGGTAGAGGTAGAGGTAGAGTATAAAGTTAGAGGTAGAGATATAGAGTTAGAGGTAGAGGTAGAGGTAGAGATAGAGGTATAGGTAGAGGTAGAAGTCTAGAGGTATAGGTAGAGGTAGAGGTATAGGTATAGGTAGAGGATAGAGTTAGAGGTAGAGGTAGAGGTATAGGTAGAGGTAGAATGTAGAGGTATAGGTATAGGTAGAGTGTATAGAGTTAGAGGTAAGAGGTAGAGGTAGAGGTAGATAGAGTATAGAGGTATAGTAGAGGTAGATGTAGAGGTATAGGTATGAGGTAGAGTGTTAGAGTTAGAGGTATGAGTAGAGTATAGAGTTAGAGTAGAGATAGAGATAGAGTAGAGGTAGAGGTAGAGATACAGAGATAGAGGTAGAGTAGAGGTAGATAGAGGTATAGAGTTAGAGGTAGAGGTAGATATAGAGGTAGAGGTAGAGGTAAAGGTAGATATAGAGATAGAGGTAGAGGTAGAGGTAAAGGTAGAGGTAGAGGTAGAGATAGAGGTAGAGGTAAAGTAGAGGTTAGAGGTAGATATAGAGATAGAGGTAGAGGTAGATATAGAGATAGAGGGAGGTAGAGGTAAGGTAGATATAGAGTAAAGGTAGAGGTAGAGGTAGAGGTAAAGGTAGATATAGAGGTAAGGTAGAGGTAGATGTATGGTTAGAGGTATAGAGTTTAGAGGTAGAGGTAGAGTTAGAGGTAGAGATTTAGAGGTAGAGGTAGAGATAGAGGTATAGGTAGAGGTAGATGTAGAGGTATAGGTAGAGGTATAGAGTAGAGGTAGAGTAGACGTGAGAGGTAGAGATATAGAGTTAGAGGTAGAGGTAGAGATAGAGGTATAGAGTTAGAGGTAGAGGTAGAGATAGAGGTAGAGGTAGAGGTAGAGATAGAGGTATAGAGTTAGAGGTAGATATAGAGATAGAGTAGAGGTAGAGGTAGATATAGAGATAGAGATAGAGGTAGGGTAGAGGTAGAGGTAGAGGTAAAGGTAGAGGTAGAGGTAGATATAGAGATAGAGGTAGAGGTAGAGGTAGAGGTAAAGGTAGATATAGAGATAGAAGTGAGGTAGAGGTAAAGGTAAAGGTAGAGGGTAGAGGTTAGAGATAGAGGTAGAGGTAGAGGTAAAGGTAGAGGTAAGGTAGATATAGAGATGAGGTAGAGGTAGAGTAAAGGTAGATATAGAAGGTAGAGGTAGAGGTAGAGGTAGATGTAAAGGTAGAAAATAGAGGTAAGGTAGAGGTAGAGGTATAGGTATAGGTAGAGGTAGATATTAGAGATAGAGGTAGAGGTACGTAAGGTAAGGTAGATATAGAGTAGAGGTAGAGGTAGAGGTAAGTAGATATAGAGATAGAGGTAGAGGTAGAGGTAGAGGTAAGGTAGAAATAGAGGTAGAGGTAGAGGTAAGGTAGATATAGAGGTAGAGGTAGAGTAGAGGTAGATATAGAGGTAGAGGTAGAGGTAGGATATAGAGGTAGAGGTAGAGGTAGTATAGGTAGAGGTAGAGGTTAGAGGTAGATATAGAGGTAGATAGTAGAGGTAGAGGTAGAGGTAGAGAGTAGAGGTATGATATAGAGATAGAGCTAGGGTAAAGGTAGAGGTAGAGGTAGAGGTAGAGATAGAGATAGAGGTAGAGGTAGAGGTAGATATAGAGGTAGAGGTAGAGTGAGGTAGATATAGAGATAGAGGTAGAGGTAAAGGTAGAGGTAGAGGTAGAGGTAGATATAGAGATAGAGGTAGAAGGTAGAGGGTAATGTGGGTAGAGGTAGAGGTAGAGGTAGAGGTAAAGTAGAGGTAGAGGTAAGAGGTAGAACTAGAGGTAGAGGTAGAGGTATGATGGGTAGTTATGAGATTTAGGGGAGTAGGGTAAGTAGAGGTTAGAGGTAGAGGTAGATATAGGAGATAGAGGTAGAGGTAGAGGTTAGAGTAGAGGTAAGGTAAAGAGGTAAGTAGAGGTAGATGTAGATTGTCAGATATAGAGTAGAGGTAGAGGTTAGATATAGAGATAAGTGAGTGACGGTTAGAGTAAGATATGAGATAGAAGTCAGAGGTAGAGGGTAGAGGTAGATATAGAGGTAGAGGTAGAGGTTATAGGTAGATGGGTAGAGGTAGAGTAGGAAGGTAAGGTAGGAGTAAGGTAGTAGGTAGAGGTAGAGGTTAATACGGTAGACATAAGAGAAGAGTAGAGGCTAGAGGTAGGTAGAGGTAGATATAGGTGAGGAGAGTAGAGGTAAGGTAGAGGTAGAGTAAGGTAGAGGTAGAGGGAGGGTAGATGTATAGGTATAATGTAAGTAGAAGGTAGAGGTATGAGGTAATGTATAGGTAGAGGTAAGAGGTAGAGGTAGATGTATTAGGTAGAGGTTAGTGAGGTAGAGGTAGAGGTAGTTATGTATGGTAAGATGGGTAGAGTGGTAGATGTTAGGTAGACGGTTAGATGGTAGAGGTAAGGTAGAGGTAGGGTAGAGGTAGAGGTAGATAGGTATAGGTAGAGGTATGTAGAGTATAGGGGTAGAGGTAGAGGTTAGTAGGTAGAGGTAGATTGTAGAGGTTAGGAGAGAGGTAGTGCTAGAGTGTTAGAGTAGAGGTTAGAGGTAGAGTGTAAGGTAGGGAGATGTAGAGGTAGATGTGAGTAGAGGTAGAGGTAAGATTAGGTAGAGGAGGTAGAGGTAGAGCGTAAGGTAGTGTAGCTGAGGTATGAGGTAGAGGTGAGGTAGAGTGAGGTAGTGAGGTTAGAGGTACGAGTAAGTAGAGTGGTAGAGGTAGGTATGGTAAGAGGTAGATGTAAGGAGATGTAGGAGTGAGGTAGAGGTAGAGGTAGATGTAGAGGTAGAGGTTAAAGGTAGAAGGTAAAGGTTATGAGGTAAGTAGAGGTAGGAGAGTGTAGAGGAAGGTGAGGTAGGTAGATGATATGCAGGTAGAGGTAGAGGTAAAGGTAGAGGTAGATGATTAGAGGTAGAGAGGTAAGGAGAGTAAAGGTGAGGAGAGGTAATGGTAGAGGTAGAGGTAAAGGTAGAGGTAAAGGTAGAGGTAGAGTCAAGGTAGAGGTAGTAAGGTAGGAGGTAAAGGCTAGAGGTAGATATAGAGGTAGAGGTGAGAAGGTAGAGGTAGAATGGTAGAGGTACAGGTAGAGGTAGTAAGAGGTAGTAGAGGTAGAAGGTAGTAAGGTAAAGGTAGAGGTAGATATAGAGGTAGGGTGAGGTAGAGGTAGATATGAGGTTGAGGTAGAGGTAGATTGGTGAGGTAGATATGACGGTAGAGGTTAGAGTATACGGTAGAGCACTGTGCTTGCTTAAGTTGATGAGCGAGAAATGGAGAGCGCTCAAGACACAAGTGCATGCTAGCGCTTTACATTTACTTCTGTATGAGTCCAAACGCAGCCTTATTCCCTATGTAGGTACACTACTCTTGGTCACATGTGTTTGTTTGGTCATAAAGTTTGCACTTTTTGTAGGGAATAGGGTGTCGTTTGAGAGATGGTCCCACTGGTGTCCAGTAGATTGTGAGGAATCCAGAGGTACAGAGTCAGAAACGGGTGGAATGTTCCACCCTAACCACAAGCTGCTGCTCTCCCTTTCGTACACCCAGAGGAAGTCTAACAATCGGCGACCACATCGGCGGACGCGCCAGCAACTACTAAATAATGTACACATCCGTACATGTTTGTTCATCATTTCATTCCGAACTGTCTAGTTGGTAGCGGTAATGCAACCTAACATAAAAATGTTAGTTGAAATCAAATCAAAATCATTTAAATACAGTAAGACAGTTGTTTAGTATTGGCTACAACAAAAAACAAGCCAACTATTTTTGGTTACATATTTTTGTCCAATCGGAAAACAACTGGTGTAGCAACAGCAAGCTAGCTGAATAGGACAAACTAGCTAGCAACAGCAAGCTAGCTGAATAGGACAAATTAGCTAGCAACAGCAAGCTAGCTGAGTCGGAAAATTAGCTAGCAACCAGCAAGCTGCTTGAATAGGACAAATGGCTAGCAACAGCAAGTTCTCTCT
>NW_019946677.1:0-15028 GCF_002910315.2 Salvelinus sp. IW2-2015
ATTGTAACAGTGTGGATGCTAGGTGTAACTGTAAAGGAGCAGTTCGTGGATGCTAGGTGTAATGTAACAGTGTGGATGTCAGGTGTAATGTAACAGTGTGGACGCTAGGTGTAATGTAACAGTGTGGATGCTAGGTGTAATGTAACAGTGTGGACGCTAGGTGTAATGTAACAGTGTGGATGCAGGTGTAAGTAACAGTGTGGATGCTAGGTGTAATGTAACAGTGTGGATGCTAGGTGCAATGTAACAGTGTGGATGCTAGGTGTAATGTAACAGTGTGAGGCTAGGTGTAATGTAACAGTGTGGACGCTAGTGTATAATGTAACAGTGTGGACGCTAGGTGTAATGTAACAGTGTGGACGCTAGGTGTAATTGTAACATTGTGGACGCTAGGTGTAATGTAACAGTGTGGATGCTAGGTGTAATGCATACAGTGTGGATGCTAGGTGTAATGTAACAGTGTGGACGCTAGGTTTAATGTAACAGTGTGGATGCTAACAGTGTGGACACTAGGTGTAATGTAACAGTGTGGACGCTAGTGTAATGTAACAGTGTGGATGCTAGGTGTAATGTAACAGTGTGGATGCTAGGTGTAATGTAACAGTGTGGATGCTAGGTGTAATGTAACAGTGTGGATGCTAGGTGTAATGTAATATTTGGCGATGCTAGGTGTAATGTAATATTGTGGACGCTAGGTGTAATGTAACAGTGTGGATGCTAGGTGTAATGTAACAGTTGGGACGCTAGGTGTAATGTAACAGTGTGGATGCTAGGTGTAATGCTAACAGTGTGGACGCTAGGTTGTAATGTAACAGTGTGGATGCTAGGTGTAATGTAACAGTGTGGACGCTAGGTGTAATGTAACAGTGTGGATGCTAGGTGTAATGTAACAGTGTGGATGCTAGTGTAATGTAACAGTGTGGACGCTAGGTTGTAATGTACAGTGTGGATGCTAGGTGTAATGTAACAGTGTGGACGCTAGGTGTAATGTAACAGTGTGGATGCTAGGTGTAATGTAACAGTGTGGATGCTAGTGTAATGTAACAGTGTGGATGCTAGGTGTAATGTAACAGTGTGATGCTAGGGTAATGTAACAGTGTGATCTGGTGTAATGTAACAGTGTGGAGCTAGGTGTAATGTAACAGTGTGGACGCTAGGGTGTAATGTAACAGTGTGGACGCTAGGTGTAATGGTAACAAGTTGGGACGCTAGGTGTAATGTAACAGTGTGGATGCTAGGTGTAATGCAACAGTGTGGATGCTAGTGTAATGTAACAGTGTGGACGCTAGGTTAATGTAACAGTGTGGATGCTAACAGTGTGGACACTAGGTGTAATGTAACAGTGGGACGCTAGGTTGTAATGTAACAGTGGGGACGCTAGGTGTAATGTAACAGTGTGGACTAGGTGTAATGTAAACAGGTGTGGATGCTAGGTGTAATGTAACAGTGTGGATGCTAGGTGTAATGTAATAGTGTGGACGCTAGGTGTAATGTAACAGTGTGGACACTAGGTGTAATGTAACTGTGTGGACGCTAGTGTATGTAACAGTGTGGACGCTAGGTTGTAATGTACAGTATGGACGCTAGGTGTAATGTAACAGTGTGGATGCTAGGTGTAATGTAATATTGTGGACGCTAGGTGTAATGTTACAGTGTGGACGCTAGGTGTAATGTAACAGTGTGGATGCTAGTGTAATGTAACAGTGTGGACGCTAGGTGTAATGTAACATTGTGGACGCTAGGTGTACTGTAACAGTTTGGACGCTAGGTGTAATGTAACAGTGTGGATGCTAGGTGTAATGTAACAGTGTGGATGCTAGTGTAATGTAACAGTTTGTTGGACGCTAGGTGTAATGTAACAGTGTGGATGCTAGGTGTAATGTAACAGTGGTGGATGCTAGGTGTAATGTAACAGTGTGACGCTAGGTGTAATGTAACACATGTGCGACGCTAGGTGTAACTGATACAGTGTGAGGAGCTCAGGTGTAATGTAACAGTTGTGGACGCTAGGTAGTTAATGTAACATTGTGGACGCTAGAAGAGTTGTACTGTAACAGTTTGTGGACGCTAGGTTGTAATGTAACAGTGTGGATGCTAGGTTGTAATGTAACAGTGTGGACGCTAGGTGTAATGTAACAGTGTGATCGCTAGGTGTAATGTAACATGTGTGTGACGCTAGGTGTAATGTAAACCAGTGTTGGACGCTAGGTGTAATGTAACAGTGTGGACGCTAGGTATAATGTAACAGTGTGGACTCTAGGTGTAATGTAACAGTGTGGATGCTAGGTGTAGCAATTGTCTCCCATTTGGAAATAACGCTGGACCATGCCAATGTTCTGCCAACCATGTCTTGTCAATATCTCCTAGTTGTCTTATGTGGGTTTTTCTTCATCACTTTAGGGAACCTCTATCTAACCACAGAGTTAACCGCCCAGGGGTTCATCGTTTGTTTTATTSCTCTGCTATTCTAGGMCTTGGCGCAGGAGGATATCCACAGGGACAGGAGAAATATGGTGAGGAAGTCACCCTGWYATGGAAGAAGAGGGGTCAAGAAGTGGATGTTTCCCAAAGATGTCCTGTCTTGAAAAGATAGAGGGCATCAACAAGCAGGATGTACACATGGAAGGAGAATAACTTTCACCCTAATTGATGTCACTAATAACATTACACTCCAAAACATGCATGCTAACGAAAGTAATGAAACGCTCCCTGGACATGTCACAGTGTAATACCTAATCACTCACCCTAAACACTCCGAATTACCATCAGGAATGACCATCTGAAACATACCTGATCAATTAATCCATAATCATGTAATAATCCATAATCATGTGATAATCCGTAAACGTGCACCATATGGATGACCCCTTTAACCAGACAGTTATGTTTGAAAAACATCTGTTTCAGGAATGCCAGCTCATCAAAATATGCATGTTCAGCACATCATGCATGACATCATCTGGATGATAACATCTACATATATCTTCATTCTAAAGGACACATAGCGAAACAAATTGACGTCTCTCCATTTTATGATTACCTTCACACAATCATACACACATTCTGTGTTTCACTTCTCATCTGACATACTCTCTATGCTCACTCTGATCAGCACTGTGTAATCTGTGTAATCCATCTCTGTTTAACTCGCATGCCTCCTCCTTCATGCAGTACCCTGTGTGTGTCTGTAGGGGGTGCTGGCTCTGGTCCTGGTGCCTTATGGGGGCCAGCCTGTGGTCCCTGCTGGGCTGTGGCCTGATGGTGGGAAGTTGGGCGGGTATGGCCCAGAGCCCTACGGGGTTGCTCAGCCAATGGGGCTGGGGCATGATACGGGCCTGGGTAAATACACTCTAAAGAAAGAGGAGGGTYAACAAAGGAAGAACAAGAGAAAATAGAGGCAGAAAAAGGACTGAAAAAACTGAGTGGTCAGGAAAAATAAAGAGGTAGAGAAAGGCTGAAAAGTAAAGAGATGGAGAGAAGAGAAGGATTAGACAAAGAAAAAAGCAAGTCAGTGATGAACACTGAAGCAGCAACAGATGGACTCAAAGGTCACTGTCAAAAACTCAAGGGTCACTGTCACAGGAAAGCCAGTAATGATTGTCATTTTAAACATTTGCATACAGATGATGCCATAATTGAGTCACATGTTTTCCATGCATTGATGTGGTCTGTGGGGTGGGAGGAGAGATGATGACACTCTATAAGTGACCCTTGTGGTGTTCCACAGGGGGTGGAGTCAGTCAGCTTCCTTTCAATGGAGCCCCAGTCAATACTGCTGGACTGGATGGTAAGAGCATTGTGACCCAAGGAATTTTTTGTTTTACAATTCCTTGCTGTGACTTGTGACCCTGCTTATACAGTGTGGATGTGTGAGGAAGAAAAAAAACTGTTTGTGTGTGTGGTTGTGAATGTTTATGTGAGGTCTTGTTATAACAGTATTAGACACAATTAAATACACTTGTTGTAATAAACTCTCCCAGCAGGTGATGGAAGCTTCCCTTATGGTGCTCAGCAACTGGGCCTTGGTGGTGGTGATGGAGGCAAATCCGCTGGCAAATATGGTGAGACTGGTAGTGTGTGTGTGTTTGTGTGTGTGTGTGTGTGTGTGTGTATAAGAAAGAGAGACAGAGATTGTGTGTGTACAATGTGCTTGTTTGTGTGGTAATTTCTCTCTAAACCTGTCTTGCTTCTGCMGTCTCTGACTATCTCTCTAAAGGCAACGGTGGATTGCCACAGGGTGCACAACAGGGTGCACAGCCTTATGGACCTGCGACTGGTGGTGGGAAACCACCTTGCAAAAATGGTACATGTCTTTGTGTACATGTCAGTTTGTCCTATATGTGTTGTCTGTCGCTATACGTATGTGTTTGTGTGTCCGCACGTTCGTCTGCTCATGTGCTATATATGATTTTGTGTGTTTTCTGTAGTATGTCTGAAWGTGTTTGTCGTTGTTCCTCCTATTTACATGTGGGTACTTGTCTCTTGTCGTTTCAGGAAACGGAGGGGGCTATGGAGCACAGCCAGCAGGTGATTAAACTCACACTCACAACCACAACCCCTACACTGCTTGCCTCAGGAAATTATGTGTATGGTAACTGCTTAAGGTGTGAYTGCATGTGGGTGAGGAAGAGCAGACATTTTTCAGTGTTAGTCTGTTGTGTGTATTCTGTGCGTGTCTTGTAAATGTCCCTTGTGTCTGTGTGTCCTGTTTGTGGTAACTATTGCTACGACTCTCATTTTGGCACTGCTTAGGCTATGGTCAAGGACAGCTGGGTGCAGGTCAGAGTGCCCCCTACAGTAACGGTAAGTTATAAAGTCACATTCCCTGACTGAAAGTCCTGCTCTCTTCTGTCAGAATAACCCTATTCGTTCCTATCAGTGGAGGCTGGTGAGGGGAGAACGGCTCATAGTAATGGCTGGAATGGAGTAGATCCATTCCAGCCGTTATAGTCATTATAGTATAGAGAAAGAGAGGGAGATTATTGGCTGGAATGGAGTGGATGGAATGGAATGAAATGTGTTACATTCCATTTCATTGACTCCATTCCAGCCATTACTGTAAACCCTCCTCCCCTCACCAGCCTCCACTGGTTCCTACATCTAACCAGGGATGTACATTAACACCCTTGCATTTTTGTTTGTTTTGTTGTTTGGTTGTTTTGTTGTCTGCTGAACTAACAAAACCTAAACCTCTGACTGTGTGTCTCCTTCAGGAGCAGGAGGGAAGGAAAGCAAATATGGTGGTGGTGGACTGAATGGATTCTTTGGAAATGGAGGGTACAAAGGTGGGTGGGATGAGTGTTTGTTACTAATTTATGGTTGTCTCTGTGACTGAGCACATGAAGTCACCTTACTAGTAATTTAGATCAGAGCTTCTTGGCCTACCTTGTTTTATTGTTCTCTTTAACCAGCGGCATCACTCAACATCATTTCTTATCTCTCTCTTTCTCTGTCCAGGTTAAGTCAATCAGCTGAGGCCTTCTTGAAGTGAATATTTGTTCCGTTCCATCATGTGTTCATTGTGATGTTTGTTGTTTGGTCTGTTGTTACATTTAGCTATTCCATTTTTGTTCTTATTTGTGTTTTTTTGTTCATGGTCCTTGTCTTTTGTATTGTTGTGTGTCTGTTCCCTCTCTTCCCCTACTGTTTTTGGAGATTGTGTTGCCAGTGTGTTTGTGTTCATATCCATTTCACACTAAAGGTCAGAAAGCAACTGTATAATATATGTCAGTCTCCTCATTCTTTTAACCTTGGCAACAGTATGGTAAATGTACTGTACATGTAATGTGGGGGTTGAGTTTTAAGACTGAAGCTCTATGAGTTTAAATCAACACCAAATAAAATTCAAAGACCTGTTCCCAAAACCTGACACCTGAATTATTCTGAGGTCATTATAAAGGGGGATATTCTCTGGGACATTGTGATGGATATTGCATACAGAAGATGTCATGTGTATGAAAAACTATTCCTTAATACCTCAGTATGCTAATGGTGTTTGTTCATGACATAGTACTTCTTATGTTACTGTATTGCGATTACTGACAATGTATCCCCAAAGACCTTTATCATGTTCCACAATGGAAATAGTTTTGTCGTTATCTCAACACGGCAGTTCGTTTCATTCGTCTTTTGCATGGCGTCACCTAAACTTCATCCGTGCACAGGAAACCATAGCCCTTCCTCTCTCAAGTAATGCAACTGTGCCTTCAAACAACTGGTATCTCACATACAGTAAACGAAACCAAATGCAACAAAACATAACGTAACAATACAACACCTGACATAAAAAMAAARGACAGCTATMCACGTGCTCATCTTGKATCAACATGTACATATTGCCTGATTGTTAWCTTCAGAGAACTTTGCATTTGAGACATAAAAGAGATCTCCCTGTGTGTGCTATAAGCATTTTATTATGCATAAAGTAACCCAATCATTCAACAATTTTAAARTGAATGCAAGCTACCTTGTAAATGAACACAAACAAGTACAAAACAAGCAACTAATACTCAAATTGTTTTATTTAAATGTAACCTTTATTTAACTAGGCAAGCCCGTTAAGAACAAAATCTAATTTACACCGACGGCCTACCCCGGCCAAACCCAGACAATGCTGGGCCAATTGTGCGCTGCCCTATGGGACTCCCAATAATGGCCAGATGTGATACAGCCTGGATTTGAACCAGGGACTGTAGTGACGCTTCTTGCACAGAGAGGCAGTGCCTAAGACCGCTGCGCCACTCGGGAGGCCCAACAAAACACATTTTACCAAAACATTTATTTTATTATTTTAGGTTGGAGAAATCTACCTGAAAAAGATCTGGGGTTTTGATACGGGTTTTGACATGGATCACCATGCATACCTCTAAAACCGACCACACTCTCTGTTCCCTGTACTGAGGCTCTTGTTGCCATGGAGATTGGGTCCGTCCACCAACACTCCCATACTCACCAGCATGTCCTTTGGAATGAGACGGGAGTGGCGAGACACATAAACCTTCTCCAGGTGGGGATTCATAGGGGAGGGCACATAGTCCATACAGGCGGAGCCACCTAGACTGGGGGCACACACCYCCTCCCACTTGTAGAACAGTTGGCCATGCTGGAGGTTGCAGAGATCCTCCTTCACCCCGGCTGTCAGCTCCTTCTCACATTCTCCTAACAGGTCGTCGTTCCACTTGTCGTCCTCGTCCCACACCTCAAATCTCAGCTTCTTACTGGTTGACAGATCCACGGTTCCCAGGTCATAGCTCATTGCCCAGCTGGGGTTGTTGTTGTTGTAGATAACTGTYGTGCGTCCGATTGTCTGGCCTGCGAAAGCCACCTTCACGTAGCCGTCAGTGGCAGTGGTGTGGTCTCCCCACAGGTTGGCCCCTCTCTGAACAGTGATGACCACCCGCGCCAGGCCTTTGCGGGTGGGGCAGCAGTCGGCGCTCACCCCGGGGTTGTTGTGGCAGRTGCAGACGCAGGAGTCTRTGTGGTCACTTTTGATGCCAGTTTGACAGGGTTCAGAACAGTTCTTCCACAAGGCCTTCTCCAGGATGTAGTCGCTGATGGCCTTGCGCAGGTGCTTCCGAGCTGGGTTGGTGGTGGGCAGCAACTCATGGAGAGATTCCAGCGAATAGGAGACGATGTCCGGATAGTGTGGTAGGGAGTRCAGCCATTCCTTGTAGGAGGCGGGATCTTTATCAGCAGAGAAGAGGAGCTCTGGTTCTGTGGTGTGGCCACCTTTCACCTCTGTGAACCTGTAGGGTGTCAGAGGGGGAAAAGGTTTTTGTGAGGGGCAATACACATTTTAGCAAGGGAGAGTATGTAATGATTAGGGAAGTGTGAAGAGAGAGAGAGAGAGATAAAGAAATGAAGAATAAAGAGAAATAAAGAAATTGTGTGAGGGAGAATCTATATGGGAAAGAGCAGCAGACTATAATTCCCCACCTATCATTGAAGACACTGGAGAAGCTGGCCTTGCTCTCTGTCTTAGACTTATCCTCCTGACAGTGCTTGAACTCAGTCTTCAAGCTGTTGCTGTCACCCACACTGGCAGACGCCTCCACATCCAGACACATCTTCACCTCCTCTGCACTGAGACCCTGCAGGCTGGCCTGGCACTGCATGATACTGGTCACAGACTGCACCGTTCCACCCAGGCTCACCTACACACAGGATGAGAGGTAGAAAGTAATGTAATGAATGTTCCCAGAGAGATGCCAGTAAACTGCACATCTAGGGGCAAACATTCCTAATTTTGATATGTAGTTTGTGTGCCTACTGCCTTGATGATTTACCACATTGATGTTGACCATCTCTCTCCCTCACCTTGGTAATGTAATGCGTGCCAAAGTTATCAATAAGCTTGTAATAACGTTGTTTGTTTTCTTGTTGATATATTTTGGGGAGATTCTTTACTGCTGTCTTGAATTCTTGGTGTAACTTGGGCTGGCCAGATACTCGATAGCTATTTGTGGAGAGAGAAAAGAGAGAGGGGGGGGTAATATTGTATGGATACAGACAAACACTCATAAAATGAAATGATCACAGAAATATACCAGACATAAACATGCAAAAATATACTTTTATTTACAATCCCCAAAGGAAACTGTGAGATGAGGTTTCACAGAGACACATGGGTAAAATGAGCTCATGCTGTGTGGGCCACCTGATGTTTACCTGTAATACCRGCAGGACACACTGTGGCTTGTGAAACTGAACTTGTCACTCTTGGTTTTCTCCATGGAGTACTCAGCCAATTTGGAGTTGGTTCCAGCGAGCATAATCTTCCCACTTTTTGATCCCTTCTCTAACTCTAGATTGACCTGCCAGTTATTCTCCACAGAAGAGCKACTGGAGCTGACGAGAGACTCACTGGAGCGATGYAGTTTACTGGACACTTTCATACTACACTGGTGGTTTGGTCTCCAATCCACCACTGCCAAAGGAAGCCTCTGTTTTTTCCCTTCCAGATAGGGATTCTTACAGAGGGTGCATGTCTTGTCTTTGCGTTTCCACACGTTCATGTCAATGACAAAGGCTCCTTTGCGTTTCATTTTGGTGATGTCAAAGCCTTCCCCTGCTAGGTTGGTTCCAGGAGCAAATTCTGCCTCTTTGCACTCATTGGCTGAGCCGATGGTGCATGATTGGCAACTAGGACGAGGAAGGGACAACATAAGCCCTGCCCAGAGGCACACTATCAATAAGGACATCCTGGATGAGGTGAGAAGATGTTTGGGATGGCAGCTACAAGTCACTGTGTCATGCTGAAAAAAAATTACAGTTATTTGTGAATTAGAGGGTAATTATTGTAATTATTATTGATAACCAAGATATAACATACATAACTTATTGCAAGTCAGCATGCAAACATAACCTATAGGCTAGATCATAAGCTAAAAATGTTTACCATATTTTACACAAACATATGAAAACTTGGTGCTGGTGTACATGGAACTTCTACATAAATATTTCCAATTTACATAATGGTTATTCTTGAATTCTATTTCCATGTCATCATATTCATTCCCTGAATTGAATCCTCAATGGAAATTAATCATGACCCTCAACTATGAAATACATAATATGGTATAAGCATAACACTTGCATAAACTCAATCTTGTTCTGTTTCATCCCACTTATTATTTATCCATTTCAAAGGCCACTCTCTTATTGACTGTACAGATTTTTTGGTGCATATTTTGTTCAATTTCTCTTTCTTTTGTTATCTAATGTGGTAGTAAATGTGTTACTACTATCAAAGTCAAATCCAATTATTAGAATATGTGTACTCAAAAATAATATTTATGTCCATATGCACATAACTATGTGTGTATGTTTCCTTTCTATAAAAATGGTGCGAAGCAAAACTAAATATACAGCATTAAAACTCACCTTTGACCAGTCTGTCCACTATGTGATGGATGTGAGAGTGAGAGGCTGGTGCAATAATGTATCGTATTAAAGTTCCTTTTTGATATAGGAAAAGGTGTGTTCGTACTCAAACGGGATGAGCAAATGGAAGGTTGAGGAGATGTTGGTCTTAGTATAGACGATGCAAAAGAGTGTCTGCCGCAGAACAGAACATTCTGTGGTTTCAGAGAGCGAGAATTGAGCGGAAGAGGGGTTGGGGTGGTGGTCTGGTGTGCTGCTCAGTGGAAAAATATACGACAGTGGTCTTTCAGTTAAATGTCTTCATCTGACAGACCATTTACTTTGTCATTTCTCTGAAGTGGTGGTGTGGGTTGATAAAATGAAACTGTTGAGAAGATAATGATAGCCTACTAGGTCTAGGAAACCCTGGGTAATGTGATATAAGAAGGAATTTACCTTCTCAATTATAGAACTGATAATTCAATATAACAAGCTACATGTATGTTCTGAAATGACCAAATATAATCATTGTGTTACTGTAAAAGAGGCAGAGGAATATGAGCTGGCCATAGATAACTGAATGAAGAATGGTTTTTATTTTGTCAATAGTTTTTTAAATTTTCAATATGACATTACACCATTACACTAATAACAACAAACACATAACACACAACAAGATAGAAAACAAGACAGCAATCAATCAATCAAATGTATTTATAAAGCCCTTCTTACATCAGTCACAAAGTGCTGTACAGAAACCCAGCCTAAAACCCCAAGCAATGCAGGTGTAGAAGCACGGTGGTTAGGAAAAACTCCCTAGAAAGGCCGGAACCTAGGAAGAAACCTAGAGAGGAACCAGGCTATGAGGGGTGGCCAGTCCTCTTCTGGCTGTGCCGGGTGGAGATTATAACAGAACACGGCCATGATGTTCAAATGTTCATAGATGACCAGCAAGGCCAAATAATAATAATCACAGTGGTTGTAGAGAGTGCAACAGGTCAGCACCGCAGGAGTAAATGTCAGTTCGCTTTTCATAGCCGATCATTCAGAGTATCTCTACCATTCCTGCTGTCTCTAGAGAGTTGAAAACAGCAGGTCTGGGACAAGGTAGCACGTCCAGTGAACAGGTCAGGGTTCCATAGCCGCAGGCAGAACAGGTGAAACTGGAGCAGCAGCACGACCAGGTGGACTGGGGACAGCAAGGAGTCATCAGGCCAGGTAGTCGTGAGGCATGGTCCTAGGCTCAGGTCCGAAAAAGAAAGAAAGAAAGCACCCTTGAAGCATACAGTACCAGTCAAAAGTTTGGACACACCAACTCATTGAAGGGGTTTTCTTTATTTTTACTATTTTCTACATTGTAGAATAATAGTGAAGACATCAAAACTATGACATAACATATATGGAATCATGTAGTAACCAAAAAAGTGTTAAACAAATCAAAATATATTTTATATTTGAGATTCTTCAAAGTAGCCAGCCACCCTTTCCCTTGATGACAGCTTTGCACACTCTTGGTATTATCTCAACCAGCTTCATGAGGTAGTCACCTGAAATGCATTTCAGTTAACAGGTGTGCCTTGTTAAAAGTTCATTTGTGGAATTTCTTTCCTTCTTAAGGCGTTTGAGCCAATCAGTTGTGTTGTGACAAGGTAGGGGTGGTATACAGAAGATAGCCTTATTTGGTAAAAGACCAAATCCATAGTATGGCAAGAACAGCTCTAATAAGCAAAGAGAAACGACAGTACATCATTACTTTAAGACACGAAGGTCAGTCAATGCGGAAAATATCAAGAATTTTGAACGTTTCTTCAAGGACAGTTGCAAAACCAAGCTCTATGATGAAACTGGCTCTTATGAGGACCAACACAGGAAAGGAAGACCTGGAGTTACCTCTGCTAAAGAGGATAAGTTAATTAGAGTTACCAGCCTCAGAAATTGCAGCCCAAATAAATGCTTCACAGGAGACTGCTTGAATCAGGCCTTCATGGTTGAATTGCTGCAAAGAAACCACTGCTAAAGGACACCAATAACAAGAAGAGACTTGCTTGGACCAAGAAACATAGGTAATGGACATTAGACCAGTGGAAATCTGTCCTTTAGTCTGAGTCCAAATTTGAGATTTTTGGCTCCAACTGCTGTGTCTTTGTGAGACGCAGAGTAGGTGAATGGATGATCTCCGCATGTATGGTTCCCACCATGAAGCATGGAGGAGGAGGAGGTGTAATGGTGTGGGGGTGCTTTGCTGGTGACACTGTCAGTGATTTATTTTGAATTCAAGGCACACTTAACCAGCATGGCTACCACAGCATTCTGCAGTGATATGCCATCCCATCTGGTTTGCGCTTAGTGGGACTATCATTTGTTTTTCAACAGGACAATGACCCAACACACCTCCAGGCTGTGTAAGGGCTATTTGACCAAGAAGGAGAGTGATGGAGTGCTGCATCAGATGACCTGGCCTCCACAATCACCCGACCTGTACCCACTTGAGATGGTTTGGGATGATTTGGACTGCAGAGTGAAGGAAAAACAGCCAACAAGTGCTCAGCATATGTAGGAACTCCTTCAAGACTGTTGGAAAAGCATTTCAGGTGAAGTTGGTTGAGAGAATACCAAAAGTGTGCAAAGCTGTCATCAAGGCAAAGAGTGGCTACTTTGAAGAATCTAAAATCTAAAATATAATTTGATTTGTTTTACACTTTGTTGGTTACTATATGATTCCATGTGTATTATTTCATAGTTTTGGTGTCTTCACTATTATTCTACAATGTAGCGCGAGCGGTTTTCTGATGTCAACATTGTGAACTGAGTGCCCCATAGTGGCGCTGGGGTTATGGTATGGTCAGGCATAAGCTACGGACAACGAACACAATTGCATTTTATCGATGGTAGTTTGAATGCACAGCGATACCGTGACAAGATCCTGAGGCACATTGTCGTGACATTCATTAGCCGCCATCATCTCATGTTTCAGCATGATAATGCACGGCTCCATGTCGCAAGGATGTGCACACAATTCCTGGAAGGTGAAAATGTCCCTGTTCTTCAATGGCCTGTATACTCACCAGACATGTCACCAATTGAGCATGTTTGGGATGCTCTGGATCGATGTGTATGACAGCGTGTTCTAGCTCCCGCCAATATTCAGCAACTTCACACAGCCATTGAAGAGGAGTGGGACAACATTCCACAGGTCATAATCAACAGCCTGATGAACTTTATGCAAAGGAGATGTGTTGCGCTGCATGAGGCAAATGTTGGTCAAACCAGATACTGACTGGTTTTCTGATCCACGCCCCTACCTTTTTTTAAAGATACCTGTGACCAACAGATGCATAGCTGTATTCCTATGTGAAATCCATAGATTAGGGCCTTATCAATTTATTTCAATTAACTGATTTCGTTATATGAACGGTAACTCAGTAAAATCTTTGAAATTGTTGCGTGTTGCATTTATATTTTTCTTCGGTTTAATTAAAAAAGTGTTCCCATATCAGACAAAATTTGAAGGAATAATGTTAACCAACCCACTCTCAGTTGAGCAGCCTACTGCTCATTTCCAAATGTAGTAGGAAGTTAAACCATGTTTGAGGGAGATTCCACTGCCTTAGCTCCAAGCTTAATTTTGATGTGTCAATCAGAACTATCAAAATAGATACAATGGCATCAAGTCTCTCATATAAAGAGACTGACATTTATGGCATGTTACACCCATAGGGTCACTTCGTAGGACAACTATTGAAATGTTGAGACTGGCCGACTGGGAGACTCATAATGTTATTAAAGTTTAGATATGAAATGACACTCATCTAGAGAGAGAGAGGGAGTGAAAGAGCGGGAGGGAGAAAAAGAAAGAGAGAGAGTGCAAAAATATCCTGTGTGTACAACGTAAAACACCAAATAATGCATGCAGAGGAGAAATAGGCCAATACCCACTAATTATCAAAATCCAGAAAGAGCCGTTAACCTTCTATAACAAAGCCATCACCTACAGAGAGATGAACCTGGAAAACAGTCCCTTAAGCAAGCTGGTTCTGGGTCTCTGTTCACAAACACAAACAGACCCCACAGAGCCCCAGGACAGCAATACAATTAGACCCAACCAAATCATGAGAAAACAAAAAGAGAATTACTTGACACATTGGAAAGAATTAACAAAAAAACAGAGCAAATTAGAATGCTATGTGGCCCTAAACAGAGAGTACACAGTGGCAGAATAACTGACCACTGTGACTGACCCAAATGTAAGGAAAGCTTTGACTATGTACAGACTCAGTGAGCATAGCCTTCCTATTGAGAAAGGTTGCCGTAGGCAGACCTGGCTCTCAAGAAAAGACAGGCTATGTGCWCACTMCCCACAAAATGAGATGGAAACTAAGCTGCACTTCCTAACCTCCTCCCAAATGTATGACCATATTAGAGACACATATTTCCCTCAGATTACACAGACCCACAAAGAATTTGAAAACAAATCCAATTTTGATAAACTCCCATATCTATTGGGTGAAATACCACAGTGTGTCACAGCAGCAGATTTGTGATCTGTTGCCACAAGAAAGTGGCATCCATTGAAGAACAAACACCATTGTAAATACAACCCACATTTATTTATTTTCCCTTTTGTACTTTAACTATTTGCACATCGTTACAACACTGTAAATAGACATAATATGACATTTAAAATGTCTTTACTCTTTTGGATCTTGTGAGTGTAATATTTACTGTTCACTTTTTATTGTTTATTTCACTTTTGTTTATCCATTTCACTTACTTTGGCAATGTAAACATATGTTTCCCATGCCAATAAATACCCTTGAATTGAATTGAGAGAGAGAGAGAAAGAGAGAGAGAGAGTGGAAACAATATTTTAGATTCATATTTAGAGAAACATTCATATGGTCCTAGTAACTAAGTTATTACTTTTTGATYAACAATTGTTTTTTTATTGAATCACAATCTATACAGTCAATTAGAATTATTAAGCATACCTCCAACAATATAGGGACAACATATTTTCTCTATGCTTTGCCCTCTCTCACAACTACAGAATCATATCAGATAGAAACGCACCCATATAATAATATATATGTTCACCCTCATTACCAATAGGGAAAGCCTAAACATGAACACGCCAATTACTTAAACCAACTGAAGCGCAAGAATTGTC
>NW_019946677.1:16731-28691 GCF_002910315.2 Salvelinus sp. IW2-2015
TTTAGCTGCTTTTACGTTATGACCTGCTAACGTTAGTCCTGTATTGGAAATCTGACCGCTAAACCCATTCCTCTGTAGTCAGTGGTATCAAGGTGACGGATGGAAGTAGCTAAGCTAAAGCCACTGGACTTGTGAACCGGTGCAGATAAACTAACTATGGCTAATGCTATGTGCCGTGGAATGTTGTACGCTAGCTAGCGACACATTGAGTAACTAGCTAGCAGCTACCATGATTTATATTGTGTTAGCTAACCTCCGACAGATGTTGGGTGTTATGTCGGCAATGAAATGTAATATGTAATGTATACCACGGGCTTACACCATGTATGTGGTTGGCCTCGTCCTTGTCAACCCCTGTGGTTGACACAAGTATCGTTTTTTAAAAGCAAACAGCGGGATAAAAACGCTGTCACCGGGTAGTGGTGCTGAAAAGAAAGAACATTTTCTGTCGCTAGCTCGCTACAGTACTGTAGCTATGGGAGCTAGCTAGCTATGTAGCTAGCAGCACATAATAGCTAGCTAACCCCCCCAGATTTTATCAATGGTGTCTAATAAATTTTTATTCGCAATAATTCTATTATATGTGTATATAGGTGTACAGTCATTATTTTACTTTTTTGGCGGCGTCGTTTTAACTATTTTGGTTGCTATGGCATTTTTAAATGGACCCAGACTATTAGACTGGGCGAATTCACCTCCTCATCTTCAATTCAACAAATACGTCCTGACTGGATACCGACCAATATCTTCTGTCCAAGACTGTATAAGAAGCCTTTTTTACATGCACAACGAACTGGGAAACATATACACACATGGTGAGTTAAAATATTTTGAGATGAAGATAACTTGCTGGCTGGCTAGCTAAATTTCTCTAGAAATAAATGAGTGGGTTTGCTAGCTAGCTAGCAACAGAGCAGTGCAGATCTTGCCTGGGTGAAGGCTTTGCTATGGAGCGATTTCAGTGCCAACAGAAACGATTTGAATTCAATATTTTTGTATTAAGATGTTGAATTTAAATTCTATATTTTTCGATTTGTAATGCACAAATTGAGTTATTGAATTCATGAATTGCACTTGTATTCAATTTCAATTGCATTAAATATTCAAATACAATATTTATATATTCAATTTCAATATGGTATATATTACTTTCATTGTCTGGGTATTAAGTTTACAAAATATAATTTCTGTCACGTTCTGACCATAGTTCTTGTGTGTTTTACTTGTTTTAGTGTTGGTCAGGACGTGAGCTGGGTGGGCATTCTATGTTGTGTGTCTAGTTTGTCTGTTTCTATGTTTGGCCTAATATGGTTCTCAATCAGAGGCAGGTGTTTTGTGTTGTCTCTGATTGGGAATCATATTTAGGTGGCTTGTTTTGTGTTGGGGTTTGTGGGTGGTTGTTTCCTGTCTTTGTGTTCTGCACCAGATAGGACTGTTTTCACATTTATTGTTTTGTAGCTTGTAGTGTTCTCTTTATTAAACATGTTGAACACTAGCCGCGCTGCGTTTTGGTCCTCTCCTTCATCCCAGGAAGAAAACCGTTACAATTTCAAGTTTAGCAAAGTTTCATATATTCAACTTCTCAGATGCATTCAGATTCACTTTTCAAATTCAGTTCTTTAAATTCAGATTCAAAACTAGAGACATCATCCTGGTATTTTGCTAGCAAGGAATGGTAGAAAATAACAGATAGAATCAAACGCTCCAGGGTTCTCTCCAGGATATTTTAACAAGGTGGTGCTGCAGAGTACGGCTGAGGGGAGGCCTGGAGCAGGGCAGTGACCCCCTTTGGACTCAGAGATTTTTACATTTTTAACACGTGTAAGTGCCATTTCCTCCAATCTAAAGCAACAAATACTGTATTAAATTCTAACAAAAAAACATGTGTTTTACATAGTGGTGCAGCCAGTCTACAAGGTGGCGCAGCACCCCACTTACATTGGGGAGAACCGTGCGCTCTGTGTTAAACAGGTTTCAGGCGTTTTCTAAAGCCAATGTGTCATGTTGAATTTATCTTCTTCCAATGAATTTGGCTCTAGCGTTTGAACTCTTTGGGCTATAAGCTATTATGACCCCTTTGCTGAAAGCTAAAACTTGGAACATGGTTGTGGTTTCTGTGACAATGCTTATGTGATGAGAACCTTGTCCAAAGACGTGTTAGTTTGACATGTTAGACATATTAGTTTCAAGTCTCCGGCAAGGGTACTCATTATAATGTGATTGACTGGGTGAAGACTTTGTTAACCTGCTGAGCTAAAGCCTAGGCATTGGTCCTGTGACTTGGATGGGTCTCTTCGAGGAGGAGGTCAAAGGGGGGGTGAAGTGTAACAGGTGGTACATCGACCATGCTTGCATGATGAGTACTCTGAGACCTGAAAAGTTGCATTGTCTGGCACACAGGAGACCTGTGTTAGAACCTAATCATTTCTTCCGGTCTCAGGCAAGGTTGTTCATCACATGCATGGATCACCAAACCACTGCTGTTGTGCTCTCATTAAATGTGGTAAACAGATTCTTAAGCTTTTGTTTGCCACAGAAAGTGTTGTTCTACAGTAGGCCTGAGTTCGAACCCAGTCAGTTATATTGGTGCCGTGAGTATGAGGTCAAAGGTGGGTGAAATGTAACCGAGATCCACACTCTTTTAATGAGTAACCTTTATTTTTTATTGAACCTTTAGTCATTATTTTACCACATGAGGAGCTGAATTTGCCCAGTCTAATACCACATAGGCAAGTCAGTTAAGAACAAATTCTATTTTTTACAATACTGGGCCAATTGTGCACCGCCCTATGGGACTCCCAATCACGGCCGGATGTGATTCAGCCTGGATTTGAACCAGGGATTGTAGTGCTGCCTCTTGCACTGAGATGCAGTGCCTTAGGCCCCTGCGCCACTCAGGAGCCCATGCTGGAGACTTGAAGACTTGTTAGCTTCCTGAACTCATCCATATGGGATTTAGCTAAGTGGGCTAACACAGTCTTATGACAAGCTGGAGACCCGGTTCGAACCCAGTCAGTCACGAGCAAGATTAAATAGGGAGTGGAAAGGCTATCCTCAGAAGGGCTTTGACAGGGCAATTCAACTATATTCTTATGGGGGCCAAATTGCATTTATTTTTGTCACACTCTATTACGTGTCCTGCGTGTGCTGTGTGCATCATAGAGGGGAACAGAAGGAACGACAATATTCAAGAGAGTCTTAGAGAGTCCCATTCAGGAATGGGGTCATAATAGCTTATAGCCAAAATGGTACACATATTAGAGCCAAATTAATCTGAAGAAAATAAATMAAACATGCCACATTGGCTTCAGAAACCGCCGGAACCCTGTTCAACCTGTAGAACGTTTGATTCAATCTGTTAACTTCTACCATTCCTTGCTGACAAAGTACCAGGATGTTGCCTCTGGTTTTGAATCTGAATTTAGAGAACTGAATTAGAAAATGTATTTAATTCAATTTAAATTAAACTTTAAAACTATTAATTAAATTCAGTTTTCAATCATGAAATACAAGTTCAATTTATTTATTCAATGATTCAATTTGTGCATTACAAATTAAAAAATGTTGAATTCAAATACAGTTTCTGTTGGCACTGAAGTCGCTCTGTACTGTGACCAGTGACAGGAGCCATGGAAAGGGTTAGCTGGCTAGCTAACTAGCAGCTTGCTATTGTAGTTAGTTGAATCATAGTAAGTTGCCATAGGCAAAACCAAAGACAAATCTCATCACCAGCTGATGACTAATATAATACGTTTTATGTAAAGTTTTAGTTGCACTTGGTAGTACATTACAGCACAGAATAAACTCGTAATAACGTGGTAATTGTCAGAAAGTATGGTAACAACATTTACATTTAAGTCATTTAGCAGACGCTCTTATCCAGAGCGACTTACAAATTGGTGCATTCACCTTATGATATCCAGTGGACAAGTTTTAACAAGTTTTAGATATTCACAATGAATTTGCCCACATACTCTTATAATTTCAGTATATGTGTTGGGCAGAGAAGGAGAAGGCTGTCTGTGTCTCTAAAAATCCTCTTCATTTTCAGATTGAAGTGACCAAGATTGCATATGAAACCAMGGTCTRTAGCATAGGATTCTTGATGACCTCAAGTGAAGTCAACTTGCTACGGTATAAAGGATGCTTGTGTACCAATGGAGTGTTGAGTTTTAGTGTCAGCCAACTCCTTCCATTTTACTTACAGCACACCCTGRCAACAGTCAMTWYAACAGACAGGATTAGTGATCACCAGGGCAGGGGGGAATTTATTCCTGAAAGGAAGAGGAATCCTTTATTAAGACCAGGAATGATTGATTGATTGGCAGGCAGCTTAGCCTCTCCCTTACTATGCAATTTGTCATTCAGAGAAAGTAATTAAAAGAAAAAGGATGTTCAGAGAAAAAGGTTTGTCATTCAGTGAAAAAGGTTTGTCATTCAGAGGAAAAGGTTTGTCATTCAGAGGAAAAGGTTTGTCATTCAGAGGAAAAGGTTTGTCATTGAGAGGAAAAGGTTTGTCATTCAGAGAAAAAGGTTTGTCATTCAGAGGAAAAGGTTTGTCATTCAGAGAAAAAGGTTATTGCAATATTCTTGCAGCATAATAGCATTCAGAAAATAGGCTACATAAATACGGATGTATGACTCATTGGGTCTCATTGGGTAAAAGCGTCTGCTAAATGGTATATATTTATATATTTCAAGTTGGTGAAGTCACACAGGTCCCATTTTTAGTAATATATGGCACCTGAAAACCAAATAAGATCACAAATGGAGTCCACATGCTACATTTGCACAATAGGTTCAACAGCTGGAATACTTTTGGATAGAAACACGCAACTCCTGTCTAAAGAGTAGCAATCATACTTTGGACCGCTTAGGCTGTGTTTACACAAGCAATCCAATTATATTTTTTACACTAATTGTTTTTTTGGCCAATCAGATCAGCGCTGAAAAATATCTGATGTGATTGGTCAAAAGACCAATTAATGGAAAACCCCCAGAATTGGGTTGCCTGTGTAAACGCAGCCTTAGAGAGCCTGTCCAGTTGTACTGTTCAGTAGTGCTGAGCGGGGTATGGAGGGAGGGGTGCAGAAGAGATCACACTCAAAATAGATGTTAGACAGGAGGCTGGTGGGAGGAGCTATAGGAGGACGTGCTTATTGTAATGGCTGGAATGGAATAAATGGAACGGTATCAAACATGGAAATCACATGTTTGACTCCATTCCATTTATACCATTCCAGCCAATACAATGAGCCTGTCCTCCTATAGCTACTCCCACCAGCCTCCTCTGGTGTTGGATTGCATTGGCTGTATCACCTGGCCAGGACAAATGATTTTACATTTGTAAAAGCAGAGTGAGCAAAAGATAGGGAAGAAGGCAGGATGTGGAGGAGAGTGATATGTGTGTATCAAATTTCAAGGACCTGATCTTGCTCACCAAGCACATCCCAATAGCCTAAGTGAAGCAACCTACAACACATCTCTGTAGTTTAAGGGCAATTCCATGGTAACGGAATTATGCTGATTTTTCACAGGAAAGAACTGTGATCTTTGCATCTGCACTGTTTTTCCAGTAAATGTTTTAATTGTATTTACTATGCAGGGATTTCCCAAAGAACGTAAGAGAGAAAAAAAACAGAGCCTTCAGAATGTATTCATACCCCTTGACTTATACCTTTTTTTTTTGTTGTTACAGCCTGAATTTTTTTATTTTATTCTCTCATCCATCTACCCCATAATGACAAAGTGAAAACATGTTTACATTTCTTTTGCAAATGTATTGAAAATTAACACCCATGAGTCAATACTTTGCAGAAGCACCTTTGGCGGTGATTACAGTTTTGAGTCGTCTTGGGTATGTCTATCAGCTTTGCACATCTGATTATTTTTTTCTCAAGTTCTGTTAAGTTAGATTGGGAGTGGTGGTGAACAGCAATCTTAGTCTTTCCACAGATTTTCAATAGGATTAAAGCATTCCAGCGTTGCTTTGGCTGTATGTTTGAGGTCATTGTCCTGTTGGAACGTAAATCTTCTCCCCAGTCTAAGGTCGTTTGCACTCTGAAGCAGGTTCTCATCAAGGATTTGCCTGTATTTGGCTCCATTCATTGTTCCCTCTATCAGTCTCCCAATCCCTGCAGCTGAAAAGCATGTCCATAGCACCATGCTGCACAGTAGGGATGATGTTAGACGGTTGATGTTCTGTGCCTGSTTTTCTCCAGACATAGCGCTTTGCATTCAGGCCAAATAGTCAAATTTGTCTCATCAGAKCACAGAATATTTTGCCTTWTGCTATCAGTCTTTCACATGCATTTTTGCAAACTCCAGGCATGCTGTCYTGGCTTTTTCTCAGAAGTGGCATCTGTCTGGACACTTTCCCTTAAAGTGCTGTAGAGACTGTTGTCCTTCTGGCAGGTTTTCCCATCTCAGCCAAGGAACTCTAGTTCTGTCAGTGTTCATTGGGTTCTTGGTCACCTCCCTGACCAAGGTCCTTCTTGCCCGGTTGTTCCGTTTGGTAAGAAGGCCAACTCTATGCAGAGTCTGGGTAGTTCCATATTGTTTTTATTTCCCAATGATGGAGACCACTGTGCTCTTGGAAACTTTGAACACTCTACAAGTTGTTGTATACCTTCCCCAGATATATGCCTCATCACAATCTTGGACATGTACTAGTTCCTTGGACTTCATGAGATAGTTTCAGCTCTGACATATATCGACAGGTGTGTTTCTTTCTAAATCATGTCCAAAAATTTGAATTGGCAACAGTTGGACTCCAATCAAGTTGTAGTGACATCTCAAGGATGATCAAAGGAAATTGGATGAACCTGAACTCAAGTTGGAGTGTCAAAGCAAAAGAGTGTGAATACTTATGTAAATTGGATATTACTGAATTTCATTTAAAATAAATTTGCAAAAATCTTGAAAAAATACGTTTTCACTTTGTCGTTATAGGGTATTGTGTGCAGATGGGTGAGAAAATACATCTATTTAATCAATTTAGAATTCCGTCTGTAACAACAATATGTGGAATAAGTCAAGAGGAATGAATACTTTCTGAAGGCACTTACACTCAGTGGCCAGTTTATTAGGTACACCCATCTAGTACCGGGTCAGACCCCCCCTCTTGCTTCCAGAACAGCCTGAATTCTTCAGGGCATGGATTCTACAAGGTGTGGTTGGTGTTCAAACATGGCTCAATTGGTAACAAGGAACTTAACGTGTGCCAGGAAAACATTCCCCACACCATTACACCACCGCCACCAGCCTGTACTGTTGACAGCAGGCAGGATGGAGCCATGGACTCATGCAGCTTAGGCCAAATCCTGACTCTGCCATCAGCATGACATAACAGCAARCGTGATTAGTCGGACCAGGAAAAGTTTTTCCATTCCTCAGTTGTCCAGTGTTGGTGATCACGTTCCCATTGGAACCTCCTCTTCTTGTTTTTAGCTGATAGGAGTGGAACCCGGTGTGGTCGTCTGCTGCATTAGCCCATCCGTGACAAGGACCGACGAGTTGTGCGTTCCGAGATGCCGTTGTACTGCGCCGTTATTTGCCTGTTTGTTGGCCTGCCTGTTCGCTTGCACGATTCTTGCCATTCTCCTTTTGACCTCTCTCATCAACAAGCTGTTTTCGCCCACAGGGCTACGCTGGCTGAATGCTTTTTGTTTGTCGCACCGTTCTCAGTAAACCCTAGACACTGTCATGCGTGAAAATCCCAGAAGGCCGGCCATTTCTGAGATACTGGACAGTCGTACCCCGCTCAAAGTCGCTTATGTCATCCTAGCGATCAATCAAACAGTAACTGGATGCCTGTTTGCCTGCCCCATGACTCACTGTCTGTAGGACCGAACCATTTAAAAAATCAATTTTTATTACTTACTTTGTTATCATAAGGCCATTGTTTGCTCTAGATTGCAGGAAATTGCAGTTACAGGTGTTCATAAATCTTGGCTGTACTCTGCAGCACCTCCTTGTTAAAAATTCCTGGGGAGAACCCTGGTGTGTAAGTTGTTCAAAGTAGTCATTGTACATAGTTGTTTTTTGCTTGCCATACAGTCTCTGTGTAATTCTGTTACCGTGGAATTGCCCTGTAGTGCAGCAGTAATTGTTGCTGAAGCTAAACAAAAAAAGGTGTCTATGCAGTAGCGCTATGCCGTATTGCTAATGTGATTGGAAATTCATAACACATTTGACATTTTTTGTCATTTCATTGGAATAGAATAACAGGTGAAAATAAACTATCCAGTACAGTAGTGCAAACTGCAAGCGTTTTGTATTGGTAAATCTGGTGCTAGTTGTCAGCAAGATTTAGGCCTAWTTGACCGAACCCTGTTTATCCSCTTCACCCCTRCCTGACAGGTATCCCTCTGCTCTGCTTCCTGTTCCTCATCCCSCTCAACTTCCCCTGGTCCCAGATCAGTGTGACATGGCTGGGTGTGGTCCACTTCCTGGCCTGCCTGTCCCCCCAGCTGGGCTCTGTGCTCTACCACCTCTTCATGAACCACGAGGGAGGAGAGCCTGTCTACCACACCCTTCTCACCCTCGACATGTGCGGCATCTGCATGATCAACACGCTGGGTAAGTAGAGGGGCTTCTGGGTAGCAACTAAAAGCTCTCTACTCTCTCATTCTTTCTTTCATTCTCTCCCTTTTTATCTCCTTCTCTCCTTTCTCTTCCGGCCTTTTGTTTTCTGTGTACACTCTGGCACAATCTTTTTGCGCAAATCCTTTTTAATTTACATATATGCAAATCATCTTGAGTATCCAATAAGCGATGGGTCGTTCCAGCAATTTGATGCCTTTCAAGATGTGTAACTTGGTAGGGGGGGAAAAGTTTGATTTCACACTTTGTCATAAAGAGCACATGCATAACCTAATAAAAATAAAAACATTTTCCCATCTCATAAAAAAATGACTACATTAAGTGCCAAATAAAGTATTATTATTATTATTATTAAACCTTTATTTTGACAGGGAAGTCATCTATATATAAAGTACCAGTTAAAAGTTTGGACACACCTTCTCATTCCAGGGTTTTTATTTTATTTGTACTATTTTCTACATTGTAGAATAATAGTGAAGACATCAAAACTATGAAATAACACATATGGAATCATGTAGTAACTAAAAAGGTGTGAAACAAATCAAAATATATTTTATATTTGAGGTTCTTCAAAGTAGCCACCCTTTGCCTTGATGGCAGCTTTGTGTGCATGATTCTCTGGGATGTGAATATTTGTTGTGGTGTAGTTTAATGACTAACTGCCTCTGACTTTGTGTGTTGTGTTTGCCTCAGGAGCGCTGCCCATCGTCTACAGCACCCTGCTGTGCTACCCATTCACCCGCACAGTGGCTCTGCTCGTCTACATCCTGCTGTCCAGCTACGCTATCTACTCGGCCATCACGGCGCGGAGTAGCGTGCGGCGTCTGCGCTCCTTTGCCTGGCAGGCCCTGTTCCGCTTCTCCTTCTTCCTGCTGCGCTGGGTGGGRGTGGGCGGCGGCAGCCCCACCTCGCTGCAACACTTCCTCACCATGGACGCGCTGGCTGTACTGGGCGGGATCATCAACATCTCYCGRATCCCAGAGCGCTTCCGCCCGGGCCTCTTTGACTACTGGTGCAACAGCCACCAGATCATGCACGTGCTGGTGGTGGGCTCCATCCTCTACCTGCACTGGGGTGTGCTGGACGACCTGCTCTGGATCAACAGCCACCACTGTCCCTCAGACTGAGCCCCACCCTGCCTGGAGGAGGACCAGCGGGGAACAGGGTTTAGGACCTCTGGGGGGGGCTGTTTCAATAGGTAATGGTTGGGAAGGGAAGATGGGAGGTGTTCATGAAGACGTGCATGGAAGGCCAGATAAAGTGTTTTACATAATAGGGATTGGTGCAGGCTTTGACACATGTGCACCGAGCAAGAATGTTAATACTGTATCTGTGTCCATCTTGCCATTATACATGCGTTGCTATTTATATTAGGGAACACACACAAGGATTTGGATATTGGCTCACTGGTCAACACACACACACACACACACACACACACACACACACAGCAGAGGATCTGTGAAGATTACACACAAAGGAGACTAAGGATTTGATATCAGAAATACACATAGAAATGTCTTCAAAAAAATCATGATATGCAAGTGAAGTTACACTTGAGCAATAGTTGATTTTCTGTTGATCCTCGTGTCAATTACCATTTCATCCTATGGCTTTTATCAAAGTGGATCCGTCAATGATGCATTCATTCTTTCTGAAGTATTTTTCAGATGTCATTCTATTGCAACCTATGCAGCACATAGCATATAAACTTTAGAACAAACACACACCGCACACACTCACAGCGTAGCATGCATACATGCTAGTAATGCACAAGTAATGCACAAAGCACTCCCAGACCCGTCACAGAGTCCTATGGAACTACTTGAGTTACTGTGTATTAGAGAGGATATTCTCCCTCATTGTTTCTTCCATGTTTTGTTTGTCTTCTCCCTTCTCTCTGGCTTTGTCTGTCTCTCTGTGGTCAGGTTATGGGTAATTGGGTATGGGTGAAGGGTATGGGTAACTGGGTATGGGTGAAGGGTATGGTGTAAGCTGGGAATGGGTGAAGGGTATGGGTAACTGGGGTATGGGTGAAGGGTATGGGTGAAGGGTATGGGTAACTGGGTTATGGTAACTGGGTTATGGGTGAAGGGTATGGGTAAATTGGGTATGGTGAAGGGTAATGGGTAACTGGGTAATGGGTAACTGGGTATGGGTAACTGGGTATGGAGTTGAAGGGTATGGGTAACTGGTGGATGGTGAAGGGTATGGGTAATGGGTATGGGTAATTGGGGTTATGGGTGAAGGGTATGGGTAACTGGGTATGGGTGAAGGGTATGGGTAATTGGGTATGGGTGAAGGGTATGGGTAACTGGGTATGGATGAAGGGTATGGGTAACTGGGTATGGGTGAAGGGTATGGGTAACTGGGTATGGGTGAAGGGTATGGGTGAAGGGTATGGTTAACTGGGTATGGGTGAAGGGTATGGTTAACTGGGTATGGGTGAAGGGTATGGGTAACTGGGTGAAGGGTGTGGGTAACAGGGTATGGGTAACAGGGTATGGGTAACTGGGTATGGGTGAAGGGTAACTGGTTATGGGTGAAGGGGTTCATTCCTTGGCTTGTTAGTGCTCATTTTGTTTGAAGTTTACCTCCCTTTTAGTGCAGTCCACATAGCCTAAATGCTAGACTGAACTTGGATGCATTGTGCCATTGAAAATACAACCATTTTGAATAGGGAATCATGACAGATTATCCACGTTTACAATTGCTATTGTTGAGTTACATTAAGTTGCTCATTATTATTGGTTGACCTTAATCTTGTGAGACAGTGCTTTTTATTTATTCATCAATATCTATATTTAAAGTGACAATTCCTCACATTTAACTGAGGAAATTGATTTGGTTTTGAATACGGATTATTAGAATTAGTTCATGACTATTAAGTAAAAAAAATATATTTTGTTGTTGATTATTGTAATCATGTTTGGCACATACTGTAGTCAATGAAAAGGGCACATAATATCTTAAATGAAGATGCCTAAAACAGACCAAATGTCTCTCTTATAATACCTGAACAATAGCTACATGACTGTGCAGGATGGATCTTGTTGACTGAAAAGGGAAGTTCTGCCACCAAACAGATGCCAAATGTTTATTACGCTACAGTATTAGAGAGACCGTTTGTGATGAGAGTTTTTTAAATTAGAATGCACTATTATTATTTGACTACTAGAAACCAGTAGGTTCCCCTGAGAGGGTGGAAATGGCCGACAGCTACGCTACTTTCTAGGCTTTTAACTGTCTGAGCCAGATAAGGATTTGGTATGATGCACTGCATTCTATGCCAAAGCTGGACATTATTACTACATAACATAGCCCAGTTTGACTCTTTGCACTTTGTTACCCTTAGA